>NW_006399788.1:1578131-1582335 GCF_000299155.1 Elephantulus edwardii | reverse complement strand
TTGCTAAAACAGAAGAAGACATGAGATATTCGCTGCAGAAGGTCAAAGGCTGCAGCCTTCAATATGGATTGATGATCAACATCAAGAAAACAAAGATTCTCACCACTGAGTCAATCAACCCTCTCGGTACCAGCAATCATGAAATCAAAAGATGAACTGCATTGGGAACATTTTCTGTCAGGAACCTCTCTAGAGTACTGAAGAGCAACACTGCCTGTCTGGAGACTAAGGTGCACCTGATTCAGGCAATTACTTGCTATGCATCCAAGAACTGGAAAATAACTAAGGATGATAGAAAGATTGATGCATTTGAGTTGTAGTACTAGAGAAGAGTGTTGAACATATGTGGACTGCCAGGGGAACAAACAGTTCTGTCCTGGAGAGGGTAAAACCAGGCTGCCCACAGAAGGCAAGGATTTGAGGTTCTGTCTCACATACTTCGGCCACGTGGCCAGGAGAACCAGTAATTGTAGGACATCATACTTGGAAGGGTAGAGAGACAGCTCAGGAGAAGAAGAACCAGGATGAGATGGATTTACTCAGTGCTTGGAGAAATGGGATTAGGTCTGTCAGAGACTATGAGATTGTCTCAGGATAGGGCAGGTTTCAGAGCTAATGTCCATAAGGTCAGTAGGAGTTGCAGGCAACTTGACGGCATGTAACAACATTCAACACAACAATATGAATAGATATGGAGAAAGAATGCAACCCTGATGCACTCCCCTCTTAATTTTAAATCATGAAATGTTTTCTTGTTCTGATCACACTACAGCCTCTTGGTCTAAGTATAGGCTTCACATGGGCATAATTAAGTACTCATTCTCCCCATTCTTCTCAATGTTAGCCATAGCATGTTATGATCACAAAGTCAAATGCCTCTGCATACTCAATAACGCATAAGTAGAGATTCTTCTGATATTCTTTACTTTCAGCCAGGATCCATCTGACATATCAATGATATCCCTGGTGCCATCACCTCTTCTAAATCCTGCTTCAACTTCTGGAGTTCCCTATCTAAATAATGTTCTAGCCATTTTTTAATGATTTTCAGAAGTATTTTGCTAGCATGTGATATTAAAGATATTACTCTATAGTTTTGACATAGGTGACCTTTCTTGGGAATGAGAACAAATATGGACCTCTTCAAATTCATTGGACATACAGCTGTCCTCTAAAGTTCCTGACATAGAGTGGTGAGCACATCAAAGGCTGCATCTGTTAATTGAAATGAGTGATTGTTATCCCATCAATTCCGGGGGCCTTTTTTTTTCAGTACCTTTAATGCAGATTCCACTTCCTCATTTATTACCATTGTCTCCTGCTCATATAGTACTTTCTAAAATTTTTCAGTGTCAGTCAGTTCTTTTTGTTCTCTATCTTCTATTGATACATCCTAGGTCATTCAATATATTGCCCATAGCATCTTTCAATATTGTAACTCAAGGCTTAACTTTGTTTTTCAGTTCTCTCAGCTTGAGAAATGCACAGTGAATTCTTCTCTTTTTATTCTGCAATTCCAGCTCTCTTTAAATTCCATTATAATACTTTGCTTTGTCGTTTTGAGCTTCCCTTTGAAATCTACTGTTCAACTCTTTTACTTTGGTATGTTTTCCTTTTGTTTTGGCTTTACACTGTAGTGCAATTTTCAGAGTTTCTTCCAACATCCTTTTTCCCCCCCTGTTTTTGTAATTATCTTTTTCTCTCTCCATGGATCATATCCTTGAACTCCATAATATTCCACAACTCATCTGTTTTTCAATCATTGGTGTTCAATACCTCAAATGTATGCTTAACATGATTTTGAAAATCAGGTAGAATAGATTCAAGATTATATTTTGGTTCTCATGGGCTTGTTTTCATTTTTGTTAGCCTCAATTTGAACTTGCTCATAAGTAATTAATAGTCTGACCCACAGTCCATCCTTGGCCTAGTTGGTTTTGTTTGGTTGGGTTTTTTGTTTGTTTTAAATTGGCTTGCTTCACAATGTTTGTATGCATGATGTCACACAATTCTTCATTCACTTTGTGTTTCATGCAACATTCACATTCATCATGTTTTGTACCATTGAACTATGCTCACTCACCCTTACCCCCTGGGACCTTTCCAAAGTCCTTTACTCCTTTCCTTCCAACCACCAAATTGTACCACCCTATGATTTCCACCCCTGCTTATCCATATCCCTCTGCTCCCACAACCACCCTTGGACTCCATATACATTTTACTAGTAATCTATTTCTACAATAATTGTTTTATGCAATGTTTGTCCTTATGAGATTGAGTTAGTTCACTCAGTAAAACACTTTCCAGTTTCTCCAAAATTATGCAGTAATTTTCAAAATTGTTGCTCCAGAGTATTGCTTAGTACTCAATCATGTGAATGTACCACAGTTTCTCAATCCATCCAATTGTTTGGGCATTTGAACTATTTCCATGTTCTTATGATTGCAAATAATACTGCAGTGGACATTGGTATACAAATCCTCATTAGAGTCTCAGCTCTAATTTCCTTGGGTCATATTTCTAGCTGTGGAATAACTGGGTTATAAGGAAGTTCTTTGTTCAGCTTTTTGAGTAAATACCAAACTGACTTCCAGAGTGTTTGGATCATTTTACAATTCCATCAACAGTATATGAGATTTCCTATCTCTTTTCATCTTCTCCAACATGTATTACATGCTATCCTGTTAAACATTGCCACTGCTACTGGGGTTAGATGGTATTTCATTTGTTTTGTTTTTTTTACATCCCTCTTATTGCCAGTGATTTTGAGCATTTCTACATGTGTCTGTAGGACATCCAAATGTTTTACTCTGTGAAAGAAAATCTTTCCATGTCTTTTGCCCATTTTGAACTGGTTTTCTGGCTTTTTCTTGTGGAGGTCCAGGAGGATTCTATAAACTTTTGATATGAGATCCTTGACTGAGATGGTATTGCCAAATGTATTTTCCCAGTCAGTAGGTTTTCTTTTCATCCTATTTGAAAAAGGTTTTGATGAAAACAGGAATTTAATCTTTAGAAGATCCCATTTATCAATTTTATTCTCTCCTGATTGTGTATTTCTGATTGAACGTCTCGGTCTCTTTTTACCATGGATTAGGCCTTCTAAGCTTGGTCCCACTTTGTCTCTTATGATTTTTGTGGTATGGGGCTTTACCCCTAGGTCTCTGATCCACTTTGAGTTGATTTTTGTGTATGATAAGAGGTGTAGATCCTGCTTCAGCTTATGGCAAGTTGCAGTTCAGTTTTGCAACTAAAATTTGTTGAAGAGGATATTATTTACCCATTTGATAGGTTTTATTTCCTTGCTGAATGTCGGTGGACCATACACAAGTTAATTTCTGTGTTCTCAATTCTCTTCCATCAGTCTATGTTGCTGTCATTATACCAGTGCCATGTTGTTTTGGTTATTGCAGCAGAGTAGTAAGTTTTGAGGTCAATTGCTATCCCTCCCAATTCATTTTTATTTTTCAGAAGTGTTTTCCTTAGCCCCGAATAAGCAAAGCACCCCTTAAAAATAGAAGAAAAGTAGGAGGTATCTCACTCCCTGATTTCAATTTCTACTACACTGCCGTGGTGGTTAAGACAGCATTTTACTGGTACAATGAGAGACACATAGATCAATGGAATAGAATTGAGAACCCAGAGATCAGACCATCTATGTATGGTCAACTGATTTTTGAAAAGGAGATGAAATCAGTTAAGTGAAGAAACGACAGCCTTTTTAACAAATGGTGTTGGCAAAATTGGAAAAGTATTTGCAAGAGACTCAAGCAAGATCCACACCTCACTCCATATACAAAAACCAAGGTGGATCATGGACCTAGGACTAAAACCAAGGACTATAATCTTCATTAAAGAAAAGATTGGAAGAATGCTAGAAATCCTAACCCACAACATAAGCAGTCTTTCAAGTATCATGAAAAACTTATAACCAGGAGAAGATAAAATAGATGAATGGGACCTTCTAAGAATCAAATCCCTATGCACATCCAAAAACTTCTCCAATAGGGTAAAAAGGGACACCACAAACTGGGAAATAGTATTTGGTAATGACATATCAGATAAGGGACTTATATCCAGAATTTATAAAATACTTGAGCACCTTATCCAATAGAAAAATGGGCACAGGATATGAACAGACACCTCATCAAAGAAGACATTCAGATGGCTAACAAGCACATGAAGAAATGTTCAAAATCCCTAG
>NW_006399788.1:1573477-1577960 GCF_000299155.1 Elephantulus edwardii | reverse complement strand
TGTTAAGAATGTAAAGGCCATTGCACACCCATGTTTATCATGGCTTTGTTCACAATAGCAAGGAGTTGGAAACAACCTAAGTGCCCATCAACAAATGAATGGATAGAGAAGCTGTGGTATATTCACACAATGGAATTCTACACTGCATTGTAAAAACAAGGAACTCGTGCAATATTATTCAAAATGGGTGACCCTGGAGGACATTATGTTGAGTGAAATATCTCAGTAACAAAAGGACAAATACTGCATGGTGCCACTGTTGTAAAACATGACTGATCTCGGGGTTGTGGGGAGACTGAGAAAGATGGGTTCAATAATGTATACTGCATTGAAACAGATGAGGGAGAAAACTGTTTAAAAGGGATATGTGATTAGGTATTTTTAATATGACAGGAGTCCAGAGTGAAGGCTGCATAGTGGAGTGGACCTGCGGGGAGGGATTGTAAAACAATGAAAGAATTTTTCTTTTACTTTTCCAAGAGGGTAGTGTACTAGGGGAAGTGTTGGGAGGGGAGAAAAGTGCAACAGTGAATGAATGGAAATCCAAAGTCTGTAAATTTTCATTGAAATTAATGATAAATTTTAAAAAAAACCCAAGTGCTTTGAGGTTTCTTTCATTTCCAAATAAACATGCCAATTGCCTTTTTGAAAAATGAATTTGGTATCTGTATTGGGATTGTGTTAAACATATAGATTGTTTTTTATATGATTCTCATTTTCATTCTATTGAGTCTTCTTATCTATGAACAGGGCACATTTTTCCATTTATTTAGGTCTTTTGTTTCTTGCAAAACTGTTTTGTAGTTTACTTTTGTTCCACTAGTTAGGTATTCCTAAGTCTCCCAATTTGTGGTTGGCTATTGCAGATTATATTCATTTATTTTTTTCCTTCTGTTTCTTTGTAATTGTTGTGAAATCTCACTAACTTTTGCAAATTTTTCTTATCTGCCACTCTACTAAATTGGTCTACTAGCTCCAACAGGGTTATTTTGGTTGAGTCAATGGGATTTTCTGCGCATAGTACCATATTGTCTGCATGTAGCAACAGTCTCATCATTGCTTTCATGGCTGAGTTCTATTGCCAATATTGAGCTTCTCCAATGATTCCTTCCACAGATATAGTCAATCTGATTCTTATGTATCTTGTCTGATGAGGGAAATGTGTAATGCCGCCATTTGTGGGTTTTTAAAAAATGTGTTTTCAATGAAAGTTTTATTGAAAATACAAAATTTGATCATTCTATTTCCTGTTGTATTTCTATACCACGCCCATATTTTTTAATTATTATTCTTTCATGATTGTTTCCAACGTTTGCATTTCAGTCACCAATTATCATTAACACTTCTTGATTGTGTTTACTCAATTAAAGGCTACAAGACAGTGAGATGAGCTCAGGATAGATAACCACCACCACCACCACCACTGCCACCAGAAGAAGTTATCATAGTATGTGTTGAAAATTTGACATGGCTATGAAAATATAATGTTTAAGAAAAATTTTGTTAGAACATAAGGTATACTCTTTCCAGACCCATGAGTAGGATGTTGTAGTGATATAGTCCATACAGATTGTTCTGTTAACCCAAAGGTGATGCTTCTCAGGACGCTGTAATCCTCCAGTGGCTCCATGACAGAAAGACGAGCAGTCTTTTCCCTTGTGATTTACACCCTTCAAACATCTGCAGGAGGGTCAACTCTAAGTTGGTACTGACTCCACAGCAATGAGTTTGAGTGAGGAGCACTAAGAGTGTACCTAAGTTTACCTGGATTCCTCCAGCTGATAAAGGAAGGTGATAACAGATGGCCTCAGAAGAAAGGCCTGTGACTTACATCCAGAAAATCAGTCATTGAAACCCCTATGGACTACAATCTGCTTTCATACATATGGTATCACTATGAGTCAGAGTTGACTCAACAGCATCTGAGTTTTGGTTTTGTTTTTCTTTTCTTCCCCAACATAACTCTTATAGACATCAAAGACCTTGATGAGAAGGGGAAATACTTAGAGCCAATCCGTTGGTCATGAGCTAGTGTGACTGTAAACATGATCTCAAAGATTCTTCACCCTTCATTACACTCACATCCTTACACTCACGTTCTCTTGTAAGTGTCTTTGCCACTTACCTCCTCAAAAGATGGAATGTATTTCTCCACCCCTTGGGGCAGCTGTATAACAAGAGAATGGGATAGTAAAGACACCACTTAGAAATTCTGAGTCTACATAGCAAGAAACCTTGCATGTTTCAGTTTTCTATTTTGGAAACAGCTAGGGAAGAAGCCAAGATCAGTTGAATGGCAGGTGATAGATATGTGAGTGGTTGTTGGATTTGAACTGGCCATAAGGCTAACAGGAAAGCAATCATTGTGCCACAAAGACTCTCTATTGTGGTTACATAGAAATTCTAAATTTCTCCCCATTGTGTATAATTATGATCCACTCAAGAATAATGGAATGAGCAACTAGGGAGGAACCAAAACACTAATACTAATGTGGTGTCTCTGCTACTGATTAACTGTTGAGCTGAGACATGTTATTTACTAGTTATGACCCTTAGGGTTTTGGTTTGTTTTTGTTTTTAGTTTGGTTTTTTTTTTCTATTAAATGTGGAGTTATTGCCCTGCAAGACTCCAGTGTTGTTATAAGATAATGGATATAAAAATATTTTTTCTCACTTGCAAATTGCCTTACAAATAAAACAGTAACTCCAGTGTTGTCATAAGATAATGGATATAAAAATACTTTCTCTCAATTGCAAATTGCCTTACAAATGAAATGGTCTTATCTATAACTGTGTTTCACAAGAAAACTTGTAAGATTCAGTGTACATAGAGGATTCTCTTCACCTCAGAAAGTGTTGAAATAAAATTATGATAGGGATTTTCCCAGGTCCCTATTGATTGATCTTTCAGAACTTTAAAAAAGATTTAGGCATAGGTATTTTTGTATCTTCTTGTTGGTGCAGGATGAAGGGTTCTATTTTGGCCTCTGCTGAAGATTGTATCCCTTATTAGTAGAGCCCCTGTTGGTTCTTCCTAGTTAATACTCACTCTGCGTCTATAAACTAACTTAAGAGACATAGAACTTTTTTTGATCATGAGTTACAATCCAATGTGAATTTTGTTCTTTTGAATTCCTAGAAAACATAATGTATACAAACTGGCTTGACACATTTTGGATGTTAGGCAGAGTTGTGGGCTGAGCTATCCTTTTAAAAAAATATTTAAGCACATTTCAGAAGTGTAGAGGTCCTTCAGTGAAGACAAACTAAATATACTTGATTATCCAAAGTCATCAAGGAATAGGTACATTAATACTCAGAAGCCATGGAAAATAACCATTAGAACTTATCTTCTCCATATAAATTTTATTTTGTCCCAATAAATTATAGACTCCCTTGAAAAGGAGACCTGCATCTCATACATTTTTTTCTAAATTCCTTTTTATTTCCCTCACCACTTCCTCTTCCCTGTAGCTTCTTGTATCACAATTATAATTTACAAATTTACAGTAAGAAAATGTTTGGTAAATGGATTTCTGTAAAGGTTACCGGAAAGAGTCATTAGGCTTCGTAAGTATCATAGAAGAAGGGGGTTTGCCAATCTGCTAGGTGTTAACAACAGACTACAGGGCATCAGATTCTAACCCTGTTGTTTTTGTTGTTAGATGCCATGGAGTCAAAGTACAACTCATAGACACCCTATAAACAATGGATCTGAACCATGTTCTATTCTTTGCCATTCTCATTATCTCTGACATACTTTAGCCCATTGCTACAATCATGTTGTCAATCCATTTAATTGAAAGTCTTCTTGTCTTTCACTGACCCTTGATCTTTCAAAGCATGAAGTCCTTTTCCAAGGACTGGCCTCTCCTAAAGTGTCCAAAGTATAAAATGCAAAGTTTCACCATATTTGCTTCTTAGCAGCATCCTGGTTTCATTTCCTCCACGTCATATTTGTTTCTTCCTTTGGAAGTCCATCAGATACTCCTCCAACACTACAGCTCAAAGACATTGATTCGTCTTCTATCATCCTTTGTCATTGTCCAACTCTTACGTGTACAGCAAGTGGCTTGAATCAGGTGCACTTTAGTCTTTAAACTGACATTTTTTTTTCTTTATTACTTTTAAAAATTCCTTGACAAAACACTTACCCAATGCCCCAAGGATGTTGATTGTGAGGCCAAGTAAGATAAAATCATTGACAAATTTAATCTTTGCTCCATTTCCGGTGTGCTCCTGGGCAGAAAGGCGGCTTGAGAGCGGGCACAAGGGAAGCCAGCCCACATAAGAGACGAAGAGGCGTTTTCCAGAGAGGTACCCAGGATTTCCAGAAAGGGAAACATAATCCACTCAGGAGTTCTACAGGACACGTCACCTTCCCTTGGAGACAGCTCAACTAAACTCAAGAGACACTGGTCAAAAGGAAAATGTCAGCAGTCGACATTTTTGGAATCACAGAAGCCAAGAAAGCTTAAGATAC
>NW_006399788.1:1559468-1570257 GCF_000299155.1 Elephantulus edwardii | reverse complement strand
AACAACAACAACAACAACAACAACCATCTATCATGATGTTGTCTGTTGCTCATTGGTGAGGATTTTTGCTTTCTTAATGCTAAAATGTAATTCATATTGAACGCTGTAGTCTGTGATCTTCTGCAGCAAGCTTTTCAACAAGGAAAGTTTTATATCATCTGCATGTTGACCAACAACTGCATGTTGATGCGTCTTCTGATCCTGGTGCCATAGTCTTCTACACAATATCCAACTTCTAATGATTTGCTCAGCTTCCAGACTGAATAGATATGGAGAAAGGATACATCTATGATGCATACTTCATTTGATTTTAAAGCATCCTCTGTTCCAACAACAGCTTCTTGGTTTAGATATAGGTTTCACATGAGCACAATCAAGTATTCTGGGATTCCCATTCTTCTTAATGTTAGCCATAGCTTGTTATAATCCATGAAGCCAAATGCCTTTGCATAGTCAATAAAATATAACGAGACATTCTTCGGTTATTCTCTGCTTTCAGGTAAGATCAATCTGACATAAGGAATGATATTCCTGTTTCCATGACCTGTTATAAATTCAGATTAAACTTCTGGCAGTTCTGTCACTATACTGTTCTGGTAATTTTTGGATAATATCTAGTAAGGTTTTACTAACATTTGATATTAATGATAATGATCAATAATTTTCAAAATCTGCTGTATCACCTTTCTTGGGAAAGAGAACAAATATGGACCTCTCCAGTCAGTTGGCCAGGTAGCTGTCTTTAAATTTCCTAGAATATACTGGGGAGCATGTCCAGGGATGTATCTCTTTGTTGAAACATTCAATAACACCTCAGTTCCTGGAGCTTCCCCCAAGCCCCAATTCTTCAGTGTAACTTAAACTTCCTTTGTTACTATTGGCTTGCGATCGTATAATACTTCCTGGGATGGTTCCATGTTAGTCAATTTTTTGATACAGTAACTCCTAGTATTCCTCCATTTTATTATTTTTTTAATGTTTCTTTTATACTTGTTTACTTATAAAGTTCACATACATTATTTTTGACACCAACTTTCTCCCCATTTCCTTTTATCCACCCCTCCCTCTACACATCAAATTGTGTAACCCTATGATCACGCCCCTACTCATCCTCACACCTCTATTACTACCTTCTTCCTCCTAAATCCCTATACATACTTTGCTAGTTATCTACTTCTACAATAATGGCCCTATACAGGATTTATCCATATAGAACTGAGTTAGTTCACATAGAATAATGCTCTCCAGTACCTACTAAGTTAGTGATTTTCAAACTCATTGCTCCAGTAATCCATCATGTGAATGAATCATAATTTCTCAGTCCATTTGATCATGGTTGGGCATTTGGGCTCTCCATGTCCTTGAGATGGTGAGCAGCATTGCTATGAACCTTGGCGTACAAACCTTTGTTTGTACCTCAGTTCTAAGTCTTTCAGGGTATATTCCAAGCAGTGGAATAGCTGCGACATACGGAATTTCTATGTTTAGCTTTTTGAGGAAATGTCAAACTGCCTTCCAGAGTATTTAGATCATTTTATATTCCCATAAACAGTGTATGAACATTCCTATCTTGCCACATTCTCTCCATTTATTACTTCTTGTCCTGTTGAACTTTGTAACTGCTACTGGGGTGAGATGGTATCTCATTGTGGTTTTGATTTACATCTCTCTTAATTTGAGAGTGATTTTGAGCATTTCTTTATATGTCTGTTGGCCATCCAAATATCTTCCTCTGTGCAAATACTTTCCCTGGCTTTTGCTCATTTTGTAATTGTGTGATTAGTTTTTCTTGCAGATGCCATGTTTTGTTATGTGTTGTTATGTGCGGTCGAGTCGTTTGCGACTCATAGCGACCCTATGCACAACAGCCCTAAACCCAGCTCTATCCTGCACCAACCGCACTGCCTCTGACACACCCATCCCGATTACCCCAGTCACGGAGTTAATCCATCTCATAGAGGGTCTTCCCCTCCTGCGCTGTTCCTCCACCCTCCCAAGCATGATGTCCCTCTCCAAGGACCCTTGGGACATAAGACCATTGTCTGAAATAGTGTTACCAAATGATTTTTCTCAGTCAGTAGGTTTTCTTTTCACCTTGTTGGAAAATGATTTTGATGTGCATAAGGATTTAATCTTTAGGAGGACCCATTCATCTGTTTTATCCTCTTCAGATTGTGCATTTCTGGTGATATTTAGCAGTCTCTTTATGCAATGGACTGGGCCATCTAAGCTTTATCCCAGTTTGTCTCTTATGAACTTTATGCTTTGGGGCTTTACTCCCAGGTCTCTGATCCACCTTGAGTTGATATTTGTGTGTGGTGTGAAATAGAGATCCTGTTTTAGCTTTCTGCTTGTAGCAGTCTAGTTTTGTCAGCACTGTTTGTTGAAGACATTATAATTTCTCCATTTGATAGGTTTTATTGCCTTGTCAAATTTCAGTTGACCATAGATAGCTGGGTCTATTTCTGGGTTCTCAATTCAGTTCCATTGGTCTATGTTTCTATCATTGTACCAGTACCATGCAGTTTGGGTTACTATCACTGTATAGTAGGTTTTGCGGTCAGAGAGTCCTATGTCTCACACTTCTTTTTTTTTTTTCAGAAGTGCTTTGCTAATTTAGGGATCTCTTTCCTCTCCAAATAATCTTGACAATTTCCCTTTCATTCTCCTTGAAAAATGAATTTGGTATCTGTGGTGTAATTGTGTTGAATATGTATATTGTTTTTGGTAAGATCATCATTCTCACAATATTGAGTCTTCCTATACATGAACAGGGAACTTTTTTCCATTTATTTAGGTCTTTTACTGTGTCTTTCATTTTCTTTGTATAGGTCTTTTATGTCTCAAGGTAGGTTCACTCCCAAATATGTCATTTTGTGGTTGGCGATTATAAAGGTTATTGCTTTCTTGGTTTTCCCCTCCTCTGAATTCTATTTGTTACTGTAGAGGAATCTCACTGATTTTTGTATATTGATCTTATATCCTGCCACACTACTAAATTGGCCTTCTAACAGGTTTTGGGTTGGTTTTGTTGTTGTTGTTGTTGAGTCTTTGGGGTTTTCTGTGTACACTATCATATCATCTGCATTTAGTGACAGTTAAACCATATCTTTGCCTATCTGGATGCCTTTTATTTTCTTCTCATGATATATTGCCCTAGAAAGCACTTCCCATACAAAACTGAATAGATGTAGTGACAATGGGCATCCTTGCTTGGTCCGTGTTCAGAATGAAAATGTTTTTAGTCTTTCTCCATTGAGAGTTATATTGACTCTTGGTATTGCATATACATTTGTCTCTATGTTGAGGAAATTTCCTTCTACTCCAATTTTGCTGAGTCTTTATCAGGAAAGGGTGTTGAAAATTGTTAAATGTCTTTACTGTATCAATTGCTAAGTTTGTATGGTTCATGTTGTTTCCTTTGTCAATTCGGTGAATTATGTTGTTTTACTTTTGTTAAACCATCACTGCATACCTGTTATGAATCCCATTTGGTCATGTTGTATTATTTCTTTTACAAGTGTTTGGATTCTTTTGGCTAAAATTTTGTTAAGGATTTTAGCATCTATATTTATGAGCTATATTGGTCTGTAGTTTTCTTTCTTGGTAATATCTTTGTCTGGTTTTGGTATTAGGATTATGCCTGCTTCATAGAATAACTGGGAGTGTTCCTTCTTTTTCTATTTTTTTAAATACTTTAAGTTGACCTGGTGATAGAACTTCTTTGAATGTTTGGTAGAATACAGCTGTGAAGCCATCTGGTGCAGGACTTCTTATGATCTATTCAATTTGCTCACTTTGATGGGTCTATTCATATTTTCTCCATCTGTCCGTGTCACTCTAGGTAAGAAATTTGTCCATTTTCTCTAAGTTTTCAAAATTATCGGATTATAGCTTTTCGTAGTATTCCAGTACTATCAATTTAATTTCATCTGGTTCTGTTGGGGTGTCACCTCTATAATATCCTAACTTAAATTATCTATCTCGTCTCTTTTTTCTTTTGTTAAGTTTGTCAGTGGTTTGTCAATTTTATTTACCCTTTCAAAAAACCAGCCCCTGTTCTTATTGATGGTTTTAATTCTTTTTTCTCTTTTTTACCTCATTGATTTAAGCTCTTGTCCTTATATTTTCCTTTGTTTTAGAAGCTGTAGGATTAGATTGTGTGTTTTTTTTTTCTAGTTAATGAAGATGTTTGAGTTAGATCATTGATTTTTTATTATTCTCCGTTCTTTTTTTATATGTGTTATAGTTATTAACTGCCCCCTAAAGACTGTCTTGGCTGCATCCCAAAGGTTTTGGTACATTGTTGTTGTTGTTGTTATGTGCCATCAAGTTGCCTGCAACTCATAGTGATTCTATGTACAATGTACTTACATTTTTTTTAATAACTCAATCATGTTCTAGCAGAGAGCTATTTAGCTTCCACACAGGTGGTTTTATAAACTTAGCCTTCATGTGGTTAATTTCTGGTTTTATGGCCTTGTGTTCTGAGAAGATACTTTGTATTATTTAAATACTTTTGAATTTGTTGAGATTTGCTTTGTATCCTAATATGTATCAGTTCTGGAGAATGTACCTGGTGTACTTGAGAAGATATGAATTTAGTTTTAGTTGACTGCAGTACCCTGAATACATCCACAAGGTCAAGTTAGTTGGCTGATCTTATAGTTTAGATCTTCTGCATCTTTGTTGAGTTTCTTTTGAGTTGAAACATCCTTTGGTGATAGTGGTGTGTTGTACTGTGTTGTTATTTCTTTCTTCAATTCTGTTAACATTGTTTTATGTATTTTGCAGGTCTATCATTGGGTGTATAAATGTTGACCAAGATTATATCTTTTTGATCTAGTCTTTAATCAGTATGGAATGCCCTTCCTTATCTTTTGGTGATTTTCAGTCTGAAGTCTACTTTATCGAGATTAGTATCACCACTCCTTTTTTTGTGGTTGCTTGGTATATTCCCCCTCCCCTGGCCTTTGATTTTGCGGTTTTTTTTCTTTCGATTTTTTAGATGTGTCTCTTGGGCATTGTTTTATTTTTTATTCATTTTGGTTTTATCCATCCTTCTACTCTTTTTTCTCTTAATTTGCTTAGTCCATTCACATTAAGTGTAATTATTATTAGGTCAGATTTTATAGTTGTCATTTTGCTGTTTCTTTTTCAGTTGTTTCTGGTTACTACAGTCCATCTTCTTTCTCTGTGTGAAGGATTTCAACTTAAATTTCTTATATTCCTTAAGTTCTTTCTTTTCTGAAAAGGATATAATTTTCCTTCATATCTGATAGGGAAATTTGCTGGGGTACTTGGCTCACAATTGTTTACTTTCAACTTTCTGTATATGGTATCCCATTGTCCTCTAACTTGCATGGTTTCTGCTGAGAAATCAGAACTCAATTGTTTCCCTTTTGTAAGTGACTTTGTTTCTCTGGTGCTGCTTTTAGTATTCTATCCTTATCTTTTAATTTGGAGAATTTTATTATGATATGTCTTGATTTTTTTGGAAGGTGGAGGTAGGGATCTAGTCTATTTGGTGTTCACTGTGTTTATTGAATGTGGATTTCTGTTCTTCAAAATACCTGGAAAGTTTTTTCCTAGTACTTGTTTCAGAATTTTCTCAGTGATTTTCCTGTCATTCTCCTCTTCTGGAATTAAAAAAAAAAGTATGTTTTACTTTTGATGTCATCTCACATGATGCTAATATTTTCTTTCTTTATGTCTAATCTCTGATTTTTCTTCTAGTATGTTTTCAGTGAGGCTCTTGTCCTCCAGGTCACTGACTCTATGTTCCATCTCTTCAGTTCTACTTTTTTGTCCTACCAGCATGTTGGACACTTCTTCCAATTTAGCCTCAATATTCTGGATTGCATTTTTATGCTTTTCTGTTAATTCCAGTACTATGTTGGCTTCACCTTCTCTGTGTTGTAATGATTTTTTAAGTTCTTGTACCTCTTTATCTATACTATCTACTCTTTCTTCTACCTTTTATATTTTTTTCCATTTATTTTCAAGTTGCTCCTCATCAATATATTTCTTCTGGATTGCTGTCTCTGGTGTATTTGCTTTCTTAATTGCTTCCATTGTTTCTTTCACCATTTGGATCTTCTTCTGTAGCTGTTTCAGTAACTCCACATAAACAAATTTCTTCTGGTTCACTCTATCTGGCATATTCATTTGGTCTGCTTTTTTATAAGGGTTATTTTGGTTTTTCATGATGACTAAGGTAGGCTGTTGCTTTCTTCAGATTATGTGAATCTTTTCTTAGTAGATGTTATGTTGATGTAACTATATAAACTTTTAGGGTATGCAATGTTTTGTGAAGGATCTGCATATTTATGCTCCCCTCTTGGCCCAACATGGGATAACTATTTGCCCTCCAAAAACCATGGCTCCACTCAGCTTCTTCTGCTTGAGCTTAAAAAATCCCATGTGATGTAGCTGAACAGCTGTGTTCAAAGCCATAGTACCTGAATGGCAGAATAGAGGAGTCTATTGTCCTTCAGAAACCATGGCTGCACCTGGCCTCTTCTGCTTGAGCTTAAGAAATCTCACATGATATAGCTAGACAGCCATGTTCAAGGCCAAAAAACCTGTGATATTGGTGCTCCTGGTACAGCACTGCAGGATGGCAGACTGATCTTGTTTCCATTCAGCAGGCCAGTCTGGTCTAGTTCATCAACATGATGATGCCTCACAGCCTTTCCATCATTTTTTGATGCTTCCTGGATCATTCAAGGTTTTGCCTTTCCATCCTTTAGTATTGCAACACAAGTCTTGGATTTGGTTTTCAGTTACTTTTAGCTTGAGAAATGCCAAGAAAGTTCTTCCTTTTTTAATTTCTAATACCAGTTCTTTGCACATTGTCTTATAATATTTGCTTTTTCATCTTGAGCTACTCTTTGAAATATTTTGTTCACCTGTTCGACTTCAATATTTCTTCCTTTTGTTTAGTTTCTTGATTGTTTCAATTTTCAGAGTGTTTTCTGACACCCTACTTGATTTTTTCCCTTTCTCCTCTGTCTTTATGATTATCTTTTGCTTTCTTCATGGATGATATTCTTGATGTCATCCCACAACTCCTCTGGTCTTCCATCATTAGTGTTAAAATGCCTCAAACTTATTCTTGAAATGATTTTTAAATTCAGGTGTGGCAACCAAGGTGTTATGTTGTCCTCAATCAGGTTCCTGGAGCCACAGAAGACTCCATTCCATCACAATTCTAAACATACAGTGTTGTTGTTGTTGTTATGTGCCGTTGAGTCGTTTGCGACTCATAGCGACCCTATGTGCAACAGCCCTAAACCCTGCTCTATCCTTTGCCAATCTCATTGCCCCTGACAAACCCATCCCGAGTACCCCAGTCACTGAATCAATCCACCTCATAGAGGGTCTTTCCCTCCTGCACCGTCCCTCCACTCTACCCAGCATGATGTCCCTCTCCAAAGACCTGTCTCTCCTTACAACATGTCCAAAGTATGTCAGATGAAGACCCAGAATCCTTGCCTCCAAGGAGCAGCCTGGTTTCATCCTCTCTACGATGAATCTGTTTGTTTTCTTGGCAGTCCGTGGTACATTCAATACTCTTCTCCAGCACCACAGCTCAAAGGCATCAATTCTCCTTCTATCCTCCCTAGTCATTGTCCAACTCTCTGATGCATAACAAGTGATTGCAAAAACCATGGCCTGTATCAGGTGGACCTTAGTCTCCTGAGATAAATATCACATATTCTTAATTTATTAAAAAGTTCTATCCTTTCATCAGGAGCTCTGGTGGCTTCCACAGTAAAAAGCTACACTGCCAACTTATAGGCAGATGGTTAGAATCTGCAAATTTGTCCTCAAGTGGATGGACAATTCTTTCTGTGAGATTTCAGACCTTGAAACTCACTATAAGGTCAGTTATTAGTCTATTTTGACTTATTATTAATGAGAGTTCAAATCTTCAAAGAGCTTGTTATTGTTGTTCTGTCCAGTTAACTATGATTCATTCACTCGATGAACAATAGATCTAAATCTTGCCCTATCTTGTGACTTCCTTATCATCTCTTATATGCTTCAGCCCATTATTAAAATCACTGCATCAGTCCATCTTATTGAGGGTCTTCCTCTTTCTCTGACCCTCCATCTTTCCCAGCATGCTGTCTTTTTTCCAAGAACTAGCCCCTCCTAACAACATGTCCAAAGTATATGAGACAAAGTTTTACCATCTTTGGCTCTAAGAAACATTCTGGTTGTACTTCCTCCAACACAGACTTGCTTGTTCTTTTGGCAGTTCATAGAATATTTAGTACTCTTCTCCAACACCACAGCTCAATGTTTTCAATTATGTTTTGTCATCCTTATTCATTGTCCAACTTTCAGATACATAGAAAGTAATTGAAAATATCATGGCTTGGATCAGATGCAGTTTATTCTTTAAGCTGACATCATTGTTTTTTAGCACTTTGCAATATGTCATATGATTTTTTGACTGCTTTTACCAGGGATGCTGATTATGGATACAAGTAAAATGAAATTACTTATAACTCCATCCTATTCTCTATCTACCATGATGTTTCTTGTTGTTTAAGTGGTGAGGATTTTGGTGTTTTGTTGGTTTTTTTTTTTAATATTGATATGTAATCCATATTGAAAGCTATAATCTGAAGCAAGTGTTTCAAGTTCTGCTCACTTTCAGGGAGTAAGATTGTGTTATCTGCATAATGTAGGTTGTTGATGAGTCTTCCTCCAATCCTGAAGTCACATTCTTCTTCATAGAGTCCAGAGTCTCTAACGATTTGCTTATCATACAGACTGAGTAGGTATTAAGAAAGGGTACAACCTTAACAAATACCTTTCATGATTTAAGACCATACAGTATTCCTTTGCTCACTATGGACAGCGGCTTCTTGCCCTAAGTTTAGATTGTGCATAAGCATATTAAGAATTATAGAATTCCTGTTCTTCTCTACTTTATCCCTAATTTGTTATTATTCACACAAGCAATGCCTTTGTATAATCAATAAATACAAACATATTTCTAGTATTCTCTTCTTTCAGTCAAGATCCATCTGACATTAGCAAGGATATCCCTCACGTCCTGGCCTCTTCTAAATCCAGCTTGAATTTCCAGAAGTCCCCTGATGATGTACTTGCTATAGCCATTTTAACAAAGCTTGTTAGCCACACCTGTAAAGTGTGCACCACCAACCTTTTAGTTAACAGCTGACTTTTTAAGAACTGTACTCACAAGTTTCTCTAATAGTGAAATTTATCAAAGTCGAAACCAAGCCATTGCTATTGAGCTGATTCCCTCAGATATGAACTTTCTGGCCAGAGCTGAACTGCCCCCTTTTTGTTTCTAAGACTTTAAATCTTTAGAGAAGCAGGGTGCTTTTTCTTTCTCTCAAGGAACAGCTGGAAGGTTTGAGCTTTTGACTTTTTCATTAGCAGCTGGCAATAATAGTTGTAATAACATGTCACCAGAACTCTTCAACATTTGAACTTCCTAATTTGTTGGAGTGGTGAGTTCACGTAGAGCTAAGCCAGAGTGTTTTCAAGTATATTCCCACATAGGTGCCTATGTATACAGCAAGGGTGGATAAAGACCAAAGAATGAATAAAAGGACCCTCCCCTTCCTCACAATAATTTAATCTGAAAAGTTCAGATCTTACCTATGTGTTCAGCTGAGATTAGGTTTGTGAAAAATGTTATTTGAACAAAAGGAGGTGCCTACTGTTGGGGAAATAAGTAAATGAGAAGATCACAATCCCTTCATTTTGCAAAGGATAAAGCAAAAACTTCCCTTAGGCTGTATTTGGATTTCTTGCAAAGATTTAATATCAATAGAGAAATAGATTTACTGTTTTAAGAGTGTTGACTTTAAGCTTGATTTAAATCTTTTTTTATTATTTTCACATAGTAAGAGATTTTATGTCAAAGACTCATTGAGAGAGGATTTGAAGCCAAAGCTAAATTATCTTGCTTCCCTAGATATGAGCATTTTGGATTTCATCTCTCTGGATTCTTCTGGGACTGGTTGTTACCTTGAATATACGGAAGAGACTGCCACATCCAAAAGATTTGAGTATTCCTCTTCTTGCCAAAGGCAATAAAAACAGAAGTAAAAGAATAAGCTTCCAAAGAAATTTTCTTCTAAAGTGCCACTAGCTATACTTGAACTTCTAACTCTTTTAGTATCAACCAAACATGTTAACTGTTTGTATCACTCAAGGATAAGGGAGAAAGAAACAAGCTTTGTAACTTATTAAAGAGAAAAATTAGAGTTGAAAGAGAGCTACTTGTTTGAAATTCATAAACAAGTCAATTCTGACCCACTATGAGCATGATGAAAAGAGGATTGTCCTAAAGGGTTTCCAAGGCTGTAAATCTTACGAAAACAGACATTCCATCTTCCTCCACTGGAGCAGTTGGTTAGTTCAAACCACTCACTTTTTGGCTAGTAGCTGGAGTGTCTTAATATCACACTACAACAGAGGTCTGTAGAGATAGTTTTCACTTAAAACTATAGGGCTTCAGATAATATATTTCCTCATTTACTGAAGGAGCAAAGGAAAATTTGTGTGACTTATGCTGAGCTGGAATTAATAAAAAGTTCTGAGAAATGGAATGTGAAGTAAATCAAAATGAACTTGACAAAAGGAAAATGAGACATGAAGTGGCAGCCTTTCTAAGAACCTTATGAAGACACAAAATGAAATTGATAGGAATGAAAATTGGAAAAAAGAACACATTTGTAATTCTAGGATCATTCAAAGTATATTTATGGAGTATCTCTTCGTACCAAGAATTTTA
>NW_006399788.1:1553665-1559368 GCF_000299155.1 Elephantulus edwardii | reverse complement strand
TATAGTAGCTACTTAATTAAAATGACAAAATTTTTGCCTTCAAAGTACTTCAATTCTAGTTGAGAAATAGATAAATAGGCAAAATGTAAACAAGATACAATGAAAGCGAGTGGAAAATACTTAGTATTTCCTAGAAACATTGGGGACCATTGCTTCTATCTTTGTGCTACTTTTTGCCTTTAAAATGTAGACACACAAAATTTACTTCTAATAACATACTATGTCATGGGAAGCTGTTACCAGCACTTTTATTTGGCAGAGACTCATAGTCAAGCAAGGTATCAATGAAGGATTAAAAGAATGAGAGAGATTCCTGCAACAATGAATGAATGGAAATCCAAAGTCTTTGTAAATTTTCATTGAAATTAATAATAATTTTTTTTTAAAAAAAGAATGAAAGAGATTCTGTGTACTCTGAGTGGAGACTATTGACAAGGAGAAACTGAAGGAACTTGAAGTGGGGCATCCAGTGTGTTTGGCTTGAAGAGTATAATGGCCTTTCTATGGTTGATCCTGAGTTGGAAAATGAGGATTGTTGGTAGTCACAGTCAAGTCAAGGTCATTGAGGCCAAGAGCTACAAATGCTGTTAGAGTTGTATGTTTGCAGCTACTGAATCAATTCATATCACTAAGGGAGGGTTTTGCCTCTCACTTACCTTCTACTTTACTAAGCATGGTTCCTTTTTCCAGGGATCCATTCCTCCTGATAATGTGTCCAAACTAATTGAGACAAAATGTCTTTACGCACACTTTGGAGGATCATTCCACCTATAGTTCTTCCAAGATATATTAATGAATTCCTCTAGTAGTCTACAGTAAAGTAAAAATTCTTTATCAGTACCATAATTCAGATGTGTCAATTCTTTTTTTTATCAACCTTTTCCTTGTCCAGCTTTCACACACATATAAGACAATTGTAAATACTATGGTTTAAGTAAGGCACACTTTAGTCTTGAAAGTGATATATTTTGCTTGTTGACAGTTAAAGATCTTTTGCAGCAACACATTACCTGACTACCTTTTTTGACTGCTACTTAGATGGGCATAGATTGTGAATCCAGGTAAAATGAAATCTTTGACCATGTCAACATTTTCTCTGTACTAGCAATGTTTAAAATTGCTCTTGTTGATGGAGAAATAAGAGTTTACTGGTGGGAAAGGCAGCATGTATTAAGGCAGTCTACTGAAACCATATGGTAGTTTGAGGGACTCATAATTGGATATGCGGAGCTGAAGTTAGAATGAGGGTAAAGTTGCAAAGAATGTTAGTTGCTATATCAAAATGGGCATTATTATTCCACACAAAGCTCAAGAGTTTAAATTCTTTATGGAAACAATAAAAAGTCCCTGAAAGATTCTGAGCAGTAAGATAATTTTTTATTAAGGATAACAAAGAATCAATGCCTGGTTCTGGTGCTGGAGAAGAGTCTTGAACATACTATGGACCACCAAGAAAACAAATAGGTATGTCTTGGAAAGAGTGAAAAGAAGTTTCTTCTTGGAGCCTAGGATTTTGACCCTCAGTCTCTCATACTTTGGGCATGTGGACAGGAAGAACTGGTCCTTTTAGAACAACACCATGCCCGGAAGGGTGGAGGGATAGCAAAGGAGAAGAAAACCCCAGATGAGAAGGATTGATACAGTAACTAGGGCAATGCGGGTAAGTGTGTGAGAATCAGAGAGATTGGCTTAGGACAGGGCAGGCTTCAGAGCCGTCGGACATAAATAGGGTTGCTATGAGTTGCAGGTGACTCAATGGCATATAAGAACATGTGTTTGGGGAAATATCTCTGCTGCAAATCTACTGTAAAAGACATATTTAAAGTGCTAAACCTCAAGGTCCAACAAGGTCTTCTGAGCACAAACGGGCACTCCTCCCTCAATAGAAGCTGTGGGATTAGCATGTCATTCTTTTTCTATTTGCTGATCGTATTAAGTAATTCGGCTCTTCTTTTTTTTTTTTTTTAATGTTTTGCTATTTGCCATGGATTGACCCCCAATGACTACCTTAACTGTATGAGATTTTTATTTCAAGTAACTTTAAAATTTTTATTTCTTCTATAAACCAGTAGTGCTTAAGCAAAGTGTAGTTAGCTTTTATGAGTGTATTGTGGTCCCCCCACCCCTATCCTCTCGTTAATTTCCAGTTTTATAGTGGGTAGTTCTGGAGAATAAACCTTGTGCACTTGAGAAAAAAATGAGTTTTAGTTGGGTGAAGTATCCTGAATATATCCATGTATAATTTAGTTCTGCTTGTTTCTTGAGTTTTTGAGTAACTGTTTTTTGGTGAGAATGGTGTGTTGATGGCCCTTACTACTGTGTTGTCTATTTTTCTTCAAGTCTGTCCAACTTCCTTTAAAATGTACTTTGCAGATCATTGGGTACATAAATGTTAATCAAGGATTTGTCTTCTTGGTCTATCATGACTTTTTTCTTCATATCATGTCCTTCCTTATCTTTTATAGTGGTTTTCATCCTGAAGTCTATTTTATCAAATAGTAGTATTGCCTTTCCAACTTTCTTATGGATACCATTTGTTTGGTATATTTCCCCCTGCCCTTTGATTTTGATCAGATTCTCACCACTGGGCCAATTGGCAGCATCAATATGGATGGTGAAGAGATTGAGATAGTTAACAGTTTTAGTTTTCTTGACTCCACAGTCAACACTCTTGGTAACAGCAGCTAGGAAATCAGGAGATGAACTGCATTGGGAAAGTCAGCTGTGAGGGACCTCTCAAGAGTACTGAAGAACAACGACATCAGG
Organism: Elephantulus edwardii; assembly: GCF_000299155.1. NCBI lineage: Eukaryota > Metazoa > Chordata > Mammalia > Macroscelidea > Macroscelididae > Elephantulus > Elephantulus edwardii. The sequence goes on along the minus strand of NW_006399788.1, from coordinate 1,556,602 downwards.
CTGGAGACTAAGGTGCGCCTGATCCAGGCTACAGTCTTTGCAGTTACGTGCTATGAATTGGAGAGTTGGACAGTGAATAGGGATGACAGAAAGAGAATTGATGCCTTTGAGTTTTGGTGCTGGAGAAGAGTGTTGAATATACCATGGACTGCTAGGAGAATAAACAGGTTTGTCCTGGAAAGGGTGAAGCCAGAATATTCCCTGGAGTCAAGGATTCTGAAGCTTCATCTGACATACTTTGTGCATGTTGCAAGGAGGGACTAGTCCTTGGAGAGGGACATCATGTTTGGGAGAGTGGAGACCCTCGATGAGATAGATCGATGAGATGGGAATGAATGTATTTGAGATGAGATTGGCACAGGATAGAACGGCGTTTAGGGCTCTTGCACATAGGGTCGCTATGAATCTCAAGTGACTCAATAGCACATAACAACAACAACAACCTCATTTCTTAAATGTGTTTCTTGGAGCCAAAATGTTAATCAGGTTGATTTTTTAAATCCATCCTGCTACTCTTTTTAATTGGTGTGTTTAAGCCATTTATGTTGTGTGTGATTATTGATAAGGCCAAGTTTTATCATTGTCATTTTGCTGCATTCCTTTTTCTATTGTTCCTGCTTACATTGGTCCACCCACTTTCCTCTGCTGTCTCTGCATAGGACTTCCCTTAGTATTGCTTGTAGAGTTGGTCTTGTTTTCACAAATTCCTTAATTCCATACTTTTCTGCAAATGACCTAATTTCCCCTTCATATTTTATGGACAGCTTGGCTCAGTATAGAATCCTTAGCTGTCAGTTGTTTTCTTTCAATCTTCTGTAAATACTATCCCATTCTCTCTCTCTTTTTTTACCCATGGTTTCTGCTGAGAAGTCAGATTAATCAAATTGGTTCTTCTTTGTAGGTGACTTTGTCTCATGCTGTTTTAAATATGCTATCCTTTTTTATTGTGTCTCTCTGGAGACTTATGTGCGTCTGATACAGGCCATGGTCTTTGCATCAGAGACTTGGACAATAACTAAGGAGGATAGAAGGAGAATTGATGCCTTTGAGCTGTGGAGCTGGAGAAGACTATTGAGGGTACCATGGACTGCTAGGAAAACAAACAGATTCATCCTGGAGAGGGTTAAACTGGGCGGCTTCTTGGAGACAAGGATTCTGAGGCTTCATCTAACATACTTTAGATATGTTGTAAGGAGGAACTGGTCCTTGGAAAGGGACATCATGCTTGGAGGGACAGTGCAGGAGGCAAAGGCCCTCTATGAGGTGGATTGATTCAGTGACTAGGGTAACTGGGATGGATGTATCAGAGACAGTGAGATTGGCACAGGACAGAGCGGAGTTTAGGGCTGTTGTACATAGGGTCGCTATGAGTCGCAAGCAACTCGACAGTGTATAACAACAATATCCTTTTTTATTATTTTGGAGAATTTGACAATGACAGGTCTTGATTTTGAGGTCTAGTCTGTTTGGCATTCTTTGAACTTCTAAAATGTGTACTTCTTTCTTTCGTGATATCTAAAAGGTTTCTTTCAGTACCTCTTCCACAATATTTTCTGTGCTATTTTTTTTACCCTCCTGACGTTCCTATCTTGCACATGGTATTTGGTTTGATATCATCTGACATGATACTAGTATTTTCTTCTTTGAGTTTCTTGTATTCTTTCTAATTCTCTGTTCTATTTTGTCTATTCTGCTCTTTTGTGCCTGCAACATGTTGAAAATTTCTACAATATCATTCTTGATGTTCTAAACTATATTTCCATACTTATCTGTTGTTTCTGGTACTATGCTAGTTGTGTCCTCTGTCTTGTGATAATTCTTTCACTTCTTGTTTACTTATGGTTTCGTTCTTTCTTCTAAATTTTGTAATTTTTTTTTCAATACCAGTTCTTGAAACTCTATGTTGGCATATTTCTTTTACCTTTCTTTCTCTAAAGTATTCATTGGGTCCTCAATCTGGTCTGCTTTTAAAGAATTGTTTTATTGTTTTGCATACAATAATTTGTTTACTTTTTTTTTTTTTTTTTTTTTTAGTATATGTGCTGCCGAAGCGAGCACAATAATTTGCTTACTTTGTTTCATTCAAGACTTGGCTACTTTTTCAGACGTATTGTTTTGTTTTTTTCATAATATTTGAACCTGTATGTTGCTTCTTTAAAACTATATGATGTGGATTTGGAGGAGAGGTATTTACCACCATACCCCTCACTATACAAAGCCTCTGAAGGAAGCTAAGAAAGTCCCAGGAATGCTGGCTGGGCCCCTTCCCTCTCCATGTTTGGGCAGTAGATGCTCCAAGTGTACCTGTGTCTTTTCCTGAGGCTAGGGTAGGAAAGGCTCTTTGTCATGTTTTATGGACATACTTTACGTGTAGGAGGATATGAATCACTAGAGTTAGAGGGAAAATCATAGTAAGCAACCTTCTAACATGTCCCCCAGTGATACCAATTTATGGAGCATTCTTCTGGGTACACGTTCTCAGTTTCTGGGTTTTGAATATGCTACCCCAATATCTCCTTGCTTGAGTGGTTTCTATTTTGTAGGTAACTCTTCATTTTTCATTCTTAAACTGAAAGCAGCTTGAGGTTTTTACTATGTATGTCATGGTAACTTTCTTTTGGAGTGTATCCTGTTTGGTGTTAAGACAGCTTTTTGAATGTATGATTTTTCAAGATACCTTCGAAAGATTTCTTTTCAGATCTCTTCCACAGTGTTTTTTGTGGTGCTCTTTTGGGTTTTTGGTTTCGTTTTGTGTTTTTTTTTTAATTTTTCAGATTTCAATTACTTGTATGTTCTTCGTATCCCACATAATTCTTATGCTTTCTACATTTTCTTTCTTTTTTTTTTCCGCAGCAGATTAGCACAGAGGATTTTATCTTTTTCCTCACTGGTCTTGTTTTCCATTTCTTCAATTCTGCTTTTCTTTTTTTAAATTTT
>NW_006399788.1:1550099-1553262 GCF_000299155.1 Elephantulus edwardii | reverse complement strand
TTATTCAAAATGGGTGACCCTGGAGGACATTATGTTGAGTGAGGTATCTCAGTCACAAAGGGACAAATGCTGTATGGTGCCACTGCTGTAGAATGAGGCTGGCATTGGGGTGGGGGTAAGACTGAGAAAGTACTATATTTTAGGGCAATTCTGCTTTTCTATCCCTCCAACACAGTGACAGCTTCTGAAATTTTGGTCTTCTTATTCTGGATTACAATTACTTTGGTCTTGGTTTGTTTTTTTTAAATTTCTAGTATTTCATCAATTCTATCTAGTTTATCTTGTTTTGATTTTTTAAATTTTTGTAGCGTTTTGATTGTGTAGTCCTTTAATTCATATTTTTCTTCCATTTGTAAAAATGCATGATCATTGTTATGCTTCATCAGCCTTTCCTTTTCTGGGAGATGTGTGTGTTGACATTACATTTTTCATTTTTTTGGCTTTTACTAGGCATTGTGGTGGTGGTCTGCTTCCAGGTCAGTATAGTGATGTTACTATAGACTTTTTTTAATTGTGATTTGAGTAAAAGTTTACAAAACAAGTTAAGTTTTTAATTCAATGAGTAATAGATATTTCTTTCTATATAATGAAATTCAATACCCCTATGTAATAGCACTTTTACACTTCCTTTCTGTCATTCTGATTTCCATTAATCCTTTATACTTCTCTGTGCCTTCTTGACTTTCTTAGAGATATTATTGAATATTACCTTTCTTTCCACTCCTTTCATCTTCTTTTGATACTTGAGCCATTGAATATTTTTTGCCACAGAATCTTTCAAGTTTAAAATGGAAGAAGGCTTGAATCTTTTCAATTTTTTAAACTTGAGAAACTCTAAAAGTGTTTCTCCCTTTCAGTTTTCTAACTATAGGTTTGGCACATTTCATTATAATGCTTTGCTTTGTCTTTTTTAGTCTACCCTTGGAAATCTCTTTAGGTCTGTTACTTCATCATTTCCTCCTCTTGCTTCAACTTCTCTGTTCTAGACAAAGTTTTAGAATTCTTTCTGTTATCTATTTCGATATTTTCTTTCCTTTTTTAAAAACAACCTTTTGCTTTCTTGGTATGTCTTTGATGTCTCAGACATCATTTCATTTTTGGTCATTAGGGTTCAATGTATTAGATATATTCTTGAAATGGTTTTAAAATCCAGGTGGGATAAACTCAAGGTCATATTTTAGCTCTACTGGAATTCTTTTAATTTTCTTTAGCTTCAACTTGAACTTTGATATGACAAATTGATGGCCTTTTTGGATTTTGGCCTTGTTTCTGGCTGATGATATTGAGTCTCTCCACTGTCTTTTTGCACAGTTGATTCCTGTTTGTTTTGCTTTCTAAGTGTATATATTTTTTAAAGTTATTCCTTTATCCATATTATGTTTTATACAATCAGTCACATATGTTGTGTCTTATAAGATTAATCACTATTGACCTATGCCCACTATTACCCCATCTTTTCTTCTCCCCACTGAATATTTCCTAGTTTCCTCAAACCCTCTTTCCACCCACCAAACTTTGTGACCCTTCCTTTCTTCTGGCATGTGTGTGATGTCTGGTAAAGATTCTGAGTAGTAATCTGTTTGCAAGTGTCACCATGCTTTTGTTTAGGGAGGAGTGATTGGTACTGGTTGACAATCTAATGCTAGACAGGTGGTGATTGTGCTGAACCTTGCTCTGAAGAGATATGTAGATATTCTAGTCTAATGTGTTGTGGGGTTTATAGTGAGAGTGGTATAGGAGCAGGACCTGTGGAGGAGGCTGTGGTTTGTTGCCTCTCTTTGCCTCTTGGGAGAAGAGCATTTGTGTTTTTTGGTACACTCAGTAGACTTACTAGCTCCATGAGTTTCTAAACTTCTCTCAGTGGGTTAGAATTTCTCTGGAACTTTTAGCATTTCTTCCATTGTGTGATTCCCTGACTTAAAGCTCCTTTGGGGAGTTCTGGTGAGCTGGTGACAAGGAGCCACACTGGCAATTTGCCAGCAGCCAGAACCAAGCAGCTTCTCCAGAGGACAGTAACAGCTACCCCTTCATCCTCACTAGGTCCACTTGCTCTGAGTGAGAACCTGCCACAGGGCCAGCTATCTGAATTTCTGAGTCTTTATGTCTCTCAATAAAAGTGTCCCTCCGGGCTTACAATAATCTGTGTCTTTCACAGAATTCTTGTGATCAAATGTCTTTTAATTTTGGCCACACAAATTCCTTTACTGATTCTGCTAATAGGCAGATCCACAGAAGCCTAGTTTACTGTACTGGTTAGTGACTGATTATGTCAGTGGCCATTAGTACTGAAACTAGAGGTAAGCAAATCTCACCCTCTGGTTATGTCTCTTTCCTTTCAATGTGACTTTTCAAAATAGTTTTATTGTGCTTGGGAACTTCATCAGACTCAAGATAGCCCTGGCCCACTTGCTGTGGGGTGAACCATGTTCTATCAGTCTGGATGAAGGTTTCCTGAGGTGGATGTTTGCTAGTGGTGAAGAACTGAGATCCTGTTGAGTTGTTCCTGGCCATTTTTGAGATTCTGATAGTGTTTCTTTTGTGATATTCTTCAGTAATTTCCAACTGACTGGAAGAGATCTATATTTGTTCCTATCCCAAAGAAAGGTGACCCAACAGAGCATGGAAACTATAGAACAATCTCACTGATTTCACATGCAAGCAAGGTTTTACTGAAGATTATCCGAAAACGACTGGAAAAGCACATCAGCAGAGAACTACCAGAAGTCCAGGCTGGGTTTTGAAGGGGTCGTGGTATTAGGGATATTGCAGCTGATGTTAGATGGATCTTAGCTGAAAGCAGATAATACCAGAGGAATGTCTATCTGTGTTTCATTGACTATGCAAAAGCATTTGACTGTGTAGATCATAACAAACTATGGCTGACTCTGAGAAGAATGGGAATCCCAGAACACTCGATCATGCTAATGCAAAACGACCAGGAGGCAGTCGTCAGAACAGAGCAAGGGAACACTGCATGGTTCAAAACTGGGAAGGGCGTATGCCAGGGATGCATCCTATCTCCATATCTTTTCAACCTATATGCACAACAGATTATCTGGGAGGCTGGACTCTATGAGGAGAAATGTGGGGTCAAGATTGGTGGACTATTTATCAACAATCTGCATTATGCAGATGACACAACCCTGCTTGCTGAAACTGAAGA
>NW_006399788.1:1542646-1543263 GCF_000299155.1 Elephantulus edwardii | reverse complement strand
AAAAGATTGTGAAGCCTCCGACAATTTCTGCTCCCCAAGTTGTAGAAAATGCTAAATTGGTAAATGACACTTTAAAATAAAGATCAAACTGTAACTCTAGGGAAAGAGTAGCAGACTAGATAAAGAAACAAAGGCTAACTATATGTTGTCTATGATTATGAATATATTATTTCGAAGAAATAAGAAAAAAGATGACTAAAAATAAAACAGTGGAAAAAAATATACCAAGCAAAGAGCATCCGTAGGAAAGCAGGAGTGGCAGTACTAATATCTGATAAAATAGATTAAAGGCACAATAGAACAAGAGGACATAACATTTAATATCCATGCACCAGACTTTTCCCCTTTCATGAACTTTGTATGTGAACCAGTTGTCATTATGTGCCACCGAGTCGCTTGCGACTCATAGCGACCCTATGTACAACAGCCCTAAACTCTGCTCTGTCCTGTGCCAATCGCGCCTTCTCTGATACACCCATCCCGACTACCCCAGTCACTGAGTCAATCCACATCATAGAGGGTCTTCCTCTTCTGCGCTGTCCCTCCACCCTCCCAAGCATGATGTCCCTCTCCAAGGACTGGTCCCTCCTTACAACATGTCCAAAGTATGTCAGACG
>NW_006399788.1:1530458-1542546 GCF_000299155.1 Elephantulus edwardii | reverse complement strand
GATTGATTCAGTGATTGGGTTAATCGGGATGGGAGTGTCAGAGACAGTGCAATTGGCACAGGACAGAGCAGAGTTTAGGTCTGTTGTACATAGGGTCACTATGAGTCGCAAGCGACTCGACGGCACATAACAACAACAATTTCCACATTCTGTAAGATTGGGAACAAATACGGATCTCTGCAAGGTAGTGGTCAGATAGCTGTCTTCCAAATTTCTTGGTAAAGACGGGTGAGCACATCCAGGGCTTCATCAATTTGTTGAAACATGTCTATTCTTGGGACACTATATTTTGCCAATGAAATGTCAATTGCTAGCCCATCAATTCCTGAGATATTATTTTTTTGCTAATGCCTTCAGTGAAGTTTGAAATTCTTCCTTTATTATCATTGGTTCCTGATCATATGCTAGTTCCTGAAATGGTCACATGCCAGCCAATTCTTTCTAGTACAGAGACTCTGTGTATTCTCTTCATCTTCTTTTTGTAGCTTCCTGGATCCTTCAAGATTATTCCAGTAACATAGTATTTCAACTTAGCTTAAATTTGGTTTCAGTTCTTTCAACTTGAGAAATGCTAAGTGAATTCTTCCCTTTTGAATTTTTTTAACCCCAGCACTTTGCACATGTTGTTATAATACTATTTTATCTTTATGCAGTGCTCTTAGAAATCTTTTGTTCAGCACTTTTACTTCTAAATGTTATGCTTTATAAAGTTATTTGTTTTTCCTCCAATCTTTGTAATTTTTTGTTTTACCTCAGGTGTGTGATCCACCTTGAGTTGTTTTTTGTGTATAGTGTGAAATGTGGGTCTTGCTTCAGTATTCTGAAAAGAGATGTCCAGTCTCTCCAGCATTATTTGGTAAAGAGGCTGTAATTTCCCTACTTAATGGATTTCATCTTCCTGTCAAAGATCAGTTGATTTCTGGTTTGATTCTATTCCATTGGTCTGCATGTCTATTGTTGTAATAGTAGCATGCTATTTTGATTATTACAGCTGTGTAGGAGATTTTGTGATAAGAGAACTACTTTTATTGTTGTTATGTACCATCAAGTCACCTGCCACTCATAGAGACGCTAGGTGCAACAGCCCTGAACCCTGCTCTATCCCTTGCCAATCTTACTGTCTCTGACACATCTATCCCCATTGCCCCACTGACTGAATCAATCCATCTCATCGAGGGTCTTCCTCTCCTATGCTGTTCCTCCACCCTCCCAAGTATGATGTCCCTCTCCAAGGATTGATTCTACCTTGAAACATTTCCAAAGTATGCCAGACAAAGCTTCAGAATCCTTACCTCCAAGAAGCAGCCTGGCTTCACCTTCTCCAGGACAAACTTGTTTTTTCTCCTAGCAGTCCATGGTACATTCAATATTCTTCTCCAGCACCAAAGTTCAAAGGCATCAACTCTCCAGCATCCCTAGTCATTGTCCAGCTCTCTGATGCATAGCAAGTAATTGCAAAGACTATGACCTTGATCATACATAACTTAGTCTCCAGACTGACATCGTTGCTCTTCAGTACTTTGGAGGGGTCTCTAACAGCAGACGTTCCCATTGAAATAATCTTTTAATTTCCTGGCTGCTGGTAGCAAGAAAGTTGAATGTAGAGCCAAGCAAACTGAGGCTGTCAACAATCTCAATCTCTTCACCATCCATCCTGATGCTGCCAATTAGCCCAGTGATGAGAATGTTTGTTTTCTTGATGTTGACCTTCAATTCATATTGAAAGCTGCAGTTCTTCCTTGACCTTCTGCAGCAAGTGCTTCAGATTCTCCTCAGTTTCAGCAAGCAGGATGGTGTCATCTGCATAATGCAGATTGTTGATAGGTCTACCTCTAATCTTGATGCCACATTCCTCCTGATAGAGCCTAACCTCCAAGATAATCTTTTCCTCATATAGATTGAAAAGAAAAGGAGATAGGACGCATCCTTGACACACACCCTTCCAAGTTTTGAACCATGCAGTGTTTCCTTGCTCTATTCTGATGGCTTCTTCCTGGTCTAAGTATAGGTTTCTTATAAGCACAATCAAGTTGTTCTGGGATTCCCATTGTGATCCTCACAGTGAAATTTCTTTGCATAATCAGTGAAACACAATGAACTGGTACTCAGTTTTAGCCAAGATTCATCTAACATTAGCTATAATATCCCTAGTGCCACAGCCTCTTCTAAATCCAGCCTGCACCTCATGCAGTTCTCTGTTAATGTGCTGTTCCAGTTGTTTTAGGATAATTTTTGGCAGAATCGTACTTGCATGTGATATTAATGATATTGTTCTATAGTTTCTGCACTCTGTCAGATCACCTTTCTTTGGAATGGGAACAAATATAGATCTCTTCCAGTCAGTAGGCCAAATTTCTTGGCACAACTTGGTGACTACTCTGCTTTTTTTTTTTTAGTAGAGCTTCGCATAACTCATAACAACACTATGAACAAAATATGTGAACCCTGCTCTATCCTGCACCATCCTCACACTTCCTGACACACAAGAGCCCACTTCAGCAGTCACCATGTCAATCCACCTGGTTGAGGGTCTTCCTGGCCTTTGCTGACCCTCCACACTTCCCAACATCATGCCCCTCTCCCAGGAATAGCATCTTCTAGGATGAGATTCTAGAAATTTTCCCATTTCTTCTAGATTTTCAAATTAATAAGAATATGTTGTTGTTGTTATGTGCTGTCAAGTCACCTGTGACCCATAGTGAACCTATGTACAGCAACTTTGAACCCTGTTCTGAGCCAGTCTCACTCCAAATTTGAGGGCTCAGCCTCCAATGCCATATCTGCTAGTCTACTATAAATGTGTTCTATTGTACATATGGTTTTTGGAGACCTGTTATATTTCAGAAGTAGATCTCCAATCCTTCTTATTAGTCTCTTAATTTAGGTACTAGCTTTGCATGTTATTCAGTTATTATTGATTTAATTTAATCTATTGTCCTGTCACATATTGCATTATTTGAGTTATTTGTGTCTTTTCTTTTGTTACTTTTCAATGGTTTTTCTATTTTATTGACCCTATTCTATTTTATTGACCAACTCCTGGTCTTACAGATGATTTAAATTGGTTTTTTTGCTTTCTATCTCATTGATTTCAGCTCTTGTAATCAAGACATTTTTTTTCTTCTAGAGGCTACGGAGTTAGAGTGTTCTTTTTCTATTTGATAGATGAGTTGGATCATTAATTTGGGCATGTAGCCCAGAGAGGAAAGTCCTTGGAGTGGGACCACTTGCTTGAAAGGGTAGAGAGACAGTGCAGGAGAGGAAGACCCAAGATGAGTTGGATTGACTCAGTGACTGAAAAAATGGGATTAGGTCAGTCAGAGACAATGAGATTAACTAAGGATAGGGTAGGGTTCAGAGCAAATGAATATAGGGTCTCTATGATTCACAGGCAACTTGATGGCACATAACAACATGTGTTTGCTTATTGCTTTAAATTGCCTCCTGAGGATGACCTTAACATCCTGGAGGTTTTGATATGTTCTATTTCCATTTGTTTCAAGAAACTTTTTATTTTTATTTCTTCTATAACTCAATACTGTTCTAGCAGAGTTTTATTTAACTTCCATGTGGGTGATTTTGTAAGCTTTATTCTCTAGTCATTAATTTCTAGCTTTATGACTTTATTGTCCGAGAAGATGCTTTGTATTATTTTAACGTTTTTGTTTTTTTTAATTTGCTGAGGCTTGCTTCTCTCCTAGATCAACTCTGGAAAATGTATCATGTGCACTTGGGGAGAAAGTAAATTGACTTTTACTTGGATGCAATACCTTGAATACATGGCTAATTGTATAATTTAGATCTTCTGTATCTTTGTTGAGTTTCTTTTGAGTTGACATATCCTTTGGTGAAAGCAGTATGTTAAAATCTCCTACAACTATTGTGGTGTTGTCTATTTCTTTCTTCAACTTTATTAACCTTTCTTTTATGTGTTTTTCAGGTCTATCATTTGGTACCTAGATATTGACCAAAGTAATGTCTTCTTGATATATTGTGCCTTTAATCAGTAGAACATACTCTTCTTTTATAGTGGTCTTCATTCTGAAGTCTATTTTATCAGAGATTAATATTGCCACTCCTGGATTTTCCAACATTTTTCAATCTTTTCCCCCCCCCGCCCCGCCCATTTCTTAGATGTGTCTCTGTAGCAGCATATTGATGGGATTCATTATTTTACCCATTCTACTTCTCTTTTTCTCTTAATTGGTGCATTCGAGACATTTTCATTACATATGATTATTGACATGCCAAGTTTTATTACTGCCATTTTGCCATGTTTCTTTTTCTGGTTATTATGGTCCATCCATTTTTTCCTTTTGAGTCTCTGGCAAAGGACTTCCCTTAGAATTTCTTGTAGAGTTTGTTTTGTTTTCACAAATTCCTTAAATTTCTGCTTTTCTGCAAATTACCTAATTTTCTCTTCATATTTGATGGAAAGCTGTGTTGAGTATAGGATCCTTGGCTGGCAATTGTTTCTTTAAGCTTCTATATATGCCATCCCATTGGTTTCATACTCCCATTATTTCTGCTGAAAAGTTAGGACTTAATCCAGTTGGTTCTTATTTGTAGGTGTTTTATTGTTTTTCTCATGTTGCTTTTAGTATTCTATCATTTTCTTTTGTATTGGAGAATTTGACTATGCTATGGCTCGGTCTTTCTTTTTTTTTTGAGGTCTACTTTATTTGGGGTTTGCTGAGCTTCTTGAATGTGGATTTCCTCATTCTTCATTATCCCTGAGATATTTTCTTCTAGTACCTCTTCTGCAATTTTCCCAATACTTTCTCTGTCCCTTTTGGGTTCTGGAATTCCAGCCACACATATGTTCTTCCTTTTAGTGTTATCCTACATGATTCTAATTTTTTAAATTTTATTAATTTTAATGAACATTTACAAAGATTTTAGATTTCCATTCATTGTTGCATTTTTCTCCCTGCCCACCTCTCCCTGCAAGTTCACTCCTCTCTTTGTAAAGTAAAAGAAAAATTCCTTCATTGGTATACAATCCCCCCCACACACTGAGCACACTCCACTATGCAACCTTCATTCTGGACTGTTGTCATAACCATAATACCCAATCATAGACATTTTCTTTCTGAATTCTTGTCTTCCAGAATACTCACTCTGTTTCATCCCTTCCATTTAGCTTCTTTGCCCCTCCAGCATGTTGGAAACTTCTGCCATTTCAGTCTTGAGACTCTAGATCACATTTTCCTGGGTTTCAGTGATTTCCAGTACTGTGTTGACTGAACACTGTTGGTATTTTATCTTCTAAGATTTTGTACCTCTTTATCTATATTTTCTATTATTTTTTATGTTGGGTTTTTTGGGTTTTTTTTCCACTTTCTTCTGTAGTTGTGTATGTTCCTCCAGTCAATATATTACTCTGGCTCCCTGTCTCTGGAGTAGTCACTCCATTTATGACTTCTATCTTTTCTCTCATCCTTTGCACCTTCTGCAGGTGTTCACATAACAAGTTAATATATTTGTTCTGCGTCTCTGTCTCTTAGATATTCATTGAATCTGTGGTATGTTCTGCTTTTAAGAAAAGGCTTGTTTTGGTTTTTCCATAATGTTTGAAGCTGCCTGTTGCTTTCTTGATATTATCTGAAGTTGTTGTTGGTAAGTGTTAGGCTGTTTCTGTTGGATCTGCATAGGTTGATGATAGTTTTTAAGCTTTATGAAGATTTTAGTTAGTTGCAGGCATAAATATTCCATCTGTGTGTTCAACTTACTCTACCAGAAGACCTTTCCAGGCCTGTGGAGCTAGAAAATTTGCCTTTCCTAAAGTCATTTCAGTTCTTGATGTCTTGAAGTGCAGCCCTGAGGGAATCTCATCTTATTGCAGCTTCCTTTCACTGACACTGCCTGGCTTCCCTAATACCAGAGACATCTAAGTTGATCTGGCAGAGTTCAGAGAGTTATGATTTTGTTGAGAGAATAGGAAAATGTACCTATTGTATAATGGGACCTATCCACTGCCTGCCTTCCTTAAGGCTAAAAGCATCTAAGAAGGCCTGGTAGAAGTCAGAGAGTCAGACAGGGTCTAGAATTAGGAGCTGTACCTGCAATAAAATGGCAGGTGCAGATTGTGACAGCTTTTTTCTGCCATCACTGCCTTCCTTCTCTAAGCCCAGAAGTATCTAAGAGAGCCTGGCAAAAATCTGAGAGTCAGGCTTGCACCCAGAAAATTGAGAAATGTACCTGGATTAAAATGGCATGACCATGATGTGGCAGCTTCCTTTTGCTGATACTGCTTGCCTTCTTTAGGCCAGAAGCATCTAAGGTGGCCAGGCATAAGTCAAAGAATCAGGCTTGCACTGAGAGAACCAGGTCATGCAACTGGGGTGAAATGACACATGTGGGTTACGATGGTTTCCTTCTAATGGATAGCCTGCCTTCTCAAAGCCTGGAAGCTACTAAGGCAGCTTGGCAAAACTCAGAGAGTCAGGCTTGGTACAGGGAATCGAGATCTGGACTGGATAAAATGCCATATATAGGTTGTATTGGCTTCCTTTAAGGGCACTGACTGCCTTCCCCAAACTCAAATGTATCTAAGACAGCCTGGTGGAAGTTGGAAAGTTACACTTGTGCCTGGAGAATTGAGAAATATACCTGGAGTAAAATGGTGAGCGTATGTTGTGATGGCTTCCTTCTGTTGGCCCTGCTAGCAACCTTAAACCTAGAAGGGTCTGAGGTGGCCCAGCAGAAGTGAGAGTGTCAATCTTGCACTGGGAGAATTGAGACCTGTAACTGGTATAAAATGGCATGTGTAGGTTGTGATGGCTTTCTTCTGCTGTCACTGTTTGTCTTCCTTAAGTCAGGAAGTGTCTACCATGGTCAGTTGGAAATAGAAGAGTCAGGCTTACACCAGATATAATTAGGACCTGTATCTGGAGTAAAAATGTGTTCACAGGTTGTAACAACTTCCTTCTGCTGGTACTTCCTGCATTCCCTAAGCTGCTTCTAAAATGCCCTAACGGAAGTTAAGCTTGCATGGAAATAATCTCAAAATGTACACTGGGTAAATGATGGGCACAGGGTGTGACAGTGTCCTTCAACTGGCACTGCCTGCCTTCCCTAAGCCTGGGAGCATCGGAGGCAGCAAGGCAGAAACCAGAGTTAGGCACAAGACGGGAAATTGGGACCTGTACTGAGGTAAATGCTATCACTGAGTGCCTTCCCTAAATCAGAAAGCATTCAAGATAGTCTGATGTAAATCCAGAGTCAAGCAGGGGCCAGGAGAATCAGGACTTGTGCCTGGGATGAAATGGCAGATATAGGTAATAACTGTTTCCTCCTGCTGTTTCTGTCTGGCTTCCTTAAGCTCAGCAGTCTGGCAGAAGTTGAAAAGTCAGGCTTGTACCTGAAGAATTGGGAAATTTATTGGGGTAATATGAGGAGCACAGCTGTTCATTATATGGGGGGTGGATTTGCGTGATACTAACTACTTCTAGCTGGATGTTTATCATTGCTTGGTTATTGTTTGCTCTGAGTGTAGCATTTGTTTGTCAGTCTGTTGTACCGATATAACATGTGGGTTTCTGTGATGCTAAAAACTATGCCACAAGTGGGTCAAATGCCAGAAGGGTCACCCACGGTGGACAGGTTACAGCAGAGCTCCCAGATTAAAATAGACTAGGAAGCAGGACTGTCCATTCACTTCTATAATAACACACCATTGAAAACCATGTGAACAATAGAGAAATGCAGGTATAGTATTAGAGGGATAGCTCAGATGAGAAGTCACTCAACTATGAGGAGAAAAAGGGGCAAACAACCATTAATCACTGGAATATGAAATGTATGAAATATGAATGTAGGAAAAGTGGAACTTATAAAAAATTGAAATTGAATGCAGGAAGATTCACAGTTCTAGAAATTAATGAAATAAAATGGACAGCACGGGCCACTTTGAATCAGACAATATGATCTACTATGAAAGGAATTAAAAACTGAGGAAGAATGGTATTACATTCATAATTAAAAGGATATTTTCAAAGTCTATCTTAAAGTACAAAATTGTGAGTTATAGATTACTATCCATATACACACAAGGAAGACCTGCTAAACCTGCTATTTAAATATGTACACCAATAACTAAAGTCAAAGAGGAAGAAATTGAGGATTTCTACCAACTTTTACAGTCCAAAATTGACTAAATATGTAAGGAAGATGCATTAATAATTATGGTGACTGGAATGCAAAAATCGGAAGCAATGAGGAAAGAATGGCAGTCAGAAAGTGTAGACTTTGTGACAGCAATGAGCCTGAAAATTGAATGACTGAATCTTGTACATTCAACAATTTATTCATAGCAAATACCTTCTTTAAGAAATACAAAAGGTGACTTTACACATGGACCTTACCTGATTGACTACACAAGAATCAGTTTGACTACATTCTTTGAAAGAATCACTGAAGAAGCTCAATATTAGGATTCAGAGAGAGGCCAGGTGCTGATTGTGGAACAGACCAACAATTACTCATGGACAAGTTCAAATTTAAATGGGAGATGATTAATAAAAATCTGTAAGTCCAAAATAGGACCTTGAGTTTATCTCACCTGAATTAAAAACAAAACAAAAAGCCAAAAATCAAATTTAAGAACAAATTTATGGCAGTGAACATCAATGATGGAAGACCAGAGGAGCTACGAGATGAAATAAAGGACGCCATTCATGATTACAGCAAAAGGTCATTACAAAGACAAAGGAGAAAGAAACAACCAAAACGGATGCCAGAAGAACTTTAATATTATTTAGAGCACTGGAAAGTACAAAAAGAAGAGATGTTGACATCAAAGGGCAACTTGCGAAGACAAAGCAAAGTACTATAAGAGCTGAAGTCAAAGAATAAAAAGAAAAGAACTTGATGCTTATTTTTCAAGTAGAAAGAACTGAAAAATTCAAGCTTTCAGTTGCAATAGTGAGAGACGCTATGGCAAAATCTTGAGTCATTCAGGAAGTATAAAAAATATGAAAAGAATACACAGAATCACTGTACAAAAAAATGGTCAACACTGAAAAATTTCAGAAAGGACCATATGTATAAAAGCCAATAGTAACAAAGGAAAAACTTCAAACTGTACTGAAGACATTGGCAAAAAATAAAGCCCCAGGAATATTTGGGATGCTACATAATATAGTTCAACTAAGAGATGCAACCTTGGAGATGCTCTCTAGTCTATGCTAGGAAGTTTGGAGGACAGCTGCCTTGTTGACCAACTGAAAAAGATTCATATTTGTTCCCAGAAACATGATCTTTTCTTGGGAATGAGTGAATCATCAAACAATATCATTAACATCACATGCAAGAAAAATAAGATCATTAAAAATAAACTAGAACAGTATATAGATAAGGAATTTCCAGAAGTTCAAGCAGTATTTAGGAGAGTCCATGGCAACAGGGATATCATTGTTGATGTCAGGCAGATTCTGGCTTAAAAACAGAGAAAACTAGAAGAATGTCTATCTTTGTTTTATTGACTATGCAAAGGCATTTGACTGTGTGGATCATAGCAAAATATGCCTAACATTGAGAAGAAGAATCTATCTCATCACTTAATTATGCTCATGTTAAATCTGTATCTAGACCAAGAAGCTGTTGTCTGAATAGAACAGTAGAACATTGTGTGGTTTAAAATCAGGAAGGTGTGCGTCAGGATTGTATCCTTTTTCCATATCTATCCAAGCTGTATGCAGAGCAGATAATTCATGAAGCCTGGCTCTGTGAAGAAAAATCTGGCATCAGAATTAGAGATTCATCAACAACCTCTGTTGTGCAAATGACTCAATCTTGCTTGCTGAAAGTGAGGAGGACCTGAAATGCTTGCTGCAGAAGATCAAAGACTAAAGCCTTTAATATGAATTATATCTCGACATCAAGAAAACAAAGGTCCTTACCACTGGGCCAATTGGCAACATTATGATAGATGGATAAAGGATTCAAACTGTCCATAATTTCATCTGACTTGGATCCAAACTCAACACCCATGATCTCAGCAATCAGGAAATGAGGAGACACATTGCTTTGGCATGTCTGCTGTCAGAGAAATCTGTAAAATACTGAAGAGCCATAAAGTCGATTTGAAGACTAAAGTACACCTGATTCAGGTCATAGTCTATAGTCACCTGCTATGCATCTTAGAGCTGGACAAAGAATAAAGATGAAAGAATAATCAATGCCTTTGAGTTAGGACATTAGAAAATAATAGTGACTGTCCCATGGACTCCCAAAAGAATGAGCAGACATGTCTTGGAAAAGGTGCAGTCCGAGGGCTCCCTGGAATTAAGGATGGCAAAGATTTATCTCTCATACTTTGTACATGTTTCTACGAGAGGCTTTGCTTTGGAAAGGGATATCATAATTGGGAAGGTGGATGATTAGCAAAAAAAAAAAAAAGACTCCGCCAATGAGATGACTCGACAGAGTGATTACATCAATGGGCTTAAGTGTGTCAGATGTGCTGAGGTTGGCACAGGATAGGACAAGATTCAGATTTGTCCTTCATAGAGTCACTGTAAGTTGTACTTATCTAGATGGCACCTAACAAAAACAACCTAGGAAAAGCATTGTTGCTGTTGTTGTTATGTGCTGTCAAGTTGCCTGCGACTCATAGTGACCCTATGTACAACAGCCCTAAACACTACTTTATTCGTGGCTAATCTTATTGTCTCTGACATGCCTATCCCCATTACTCTAGTGACTAAATCAATCCATCCTCTCCTGCACTGTCCCTCCACCCTCCCAAGCATGACATCCCTCTCCAAGAATTGATCCCACCTTGCAACATGTCCAAAGTATGTCAGATAAAGTTTCAGAATCTCTTAGTAGTCCATGGTATATTCAATACTCTTCTCCAGCACCACAGCTCAAAGGCATCAACTCTCCTTCTATCATCCCTACTCATTGTCTAGCTTTCTGATGCTTAGCAAGTAATTGGAAAGATCATGGCCTGGATCAGGCACACCTTAGTCTCCAGAGTGACATCATTTCTCTTCAGTATTTTGGAAAGATCTCTGACAGCAGATTTTCTCAATGCAATTCATCTTTCAATTTCCTGGCTCCTGGTACCAAGAGTGATGATTATAGAGCCAAACAAACTGAAGCTGTCAACAATCTTAATCTCTTCATTATCTATCATGATGCTGTCAATTGGCCCAGTGGTAAGAATCTTTGTTTTCTTGATATTGACCTTCAACATCATGTTGAACACTGCAGTCCTTGACCTTCTGCAACACGTGCTCCAGACTCTCCTCAGTTTCACCAAACAGGGTGGTGTCATCTACATAACTCAGATTGTTGATGAGTCTGTCTCCAACCCTGATGCCACACTTCTCCTCATAAAGCTCAGCCTACCGGATAATTTGTTCCACATACAGATTGAAAAGATATGTAGATAGGACACATCCTTGCACACCCTTCACAGTTCTGAATAATGTAGCGTTTAATTGCTCTGTTCTGACGACTGCCTCCTGGTCCAAGTACATGTTTCACTTAAGCACAATCAAGGGTTCTGGGATTCCCATTCTGCTTAGAGTCAGCATATAATAAAGAAAATGCAAAAGGAAGTAATATCTAAATATCTATAAATCCTAGAAGAGAAGAGAGAAAAAAACCCCACTATTTCTGGAGATATAATATCTACTAGAAAATGTATTAGAAGCCACACAAGACTTCTTAATAACAAAAATTAATAAATTGCCTCTTCACCATCTTCCCTGTTCTCTTGCAGCCACAGCCATGAATATTGAGCTGTATAGTTTTAGCAGGTACAAGATCTATGCTAGACACAGGAGATTCTATGTCAGGACCCACTGGAGGTGTTCCAGTTTCTTAATGCAAAATATGGGTAGAAATTTCCTTCCAAAAGGAACCCCAGCAGGTAAATTGGAATATAATTTATAGAAGAAAGCACAAAAAGGGCCAGATGGAAAAAATTCAAAAGGGAAGAACTCATTATGCATTTAAATTCCAGAGAGCCATCACTGTTGCATCTCTTGCTGATAAAATGGCCAAAAGGAGTTAAAAACTTGAAAAAGACTCAACAAAAATAGGCTATAACAGATGCCAAAGGAAGAAAAAAAAA
>NW_006399788.1:1497594-1528763 GCF_000299155.1 Elephantulus edwardii | reverse complement strand
CTGTTGGGTCACCCTTCTTTGGAATCGGAACAAATATAGATCTCTTCCAGTCAGTTGGCCAAGTGGTTGTTCTCCAGATTTCTTGGCACAACTTGCTCATCCCATCCAAGGCATCATCTGTGTGTATAAAATTATTTTTTTAAAAAATGCATGCATCAGATGTTATACTTGCATAAAACAAAGGTCAATAGACTTGAGGAAATTGTCAACACATCACTCTCACAAAAGGACAGACCAACTAACTTCATAGACATATTCAAGGTACTACACCCAATAAAAACTCAACTTACTTTCTTCAAGTGCATCTGGTACATTCTCCAGTGTTGACCATAAATTAGAATACAAAGACTCATTTTTAGCTTTTTTAACAAAAATAAAGTAAAACAAAGCATCTTCTCAACCCAAAATGTCAAAAAACTAGAAAATATTAAGAATGTATAGGAGGAAAATCTTACTTGAGTATTATTGGGTTATAGAAGAAATAAAAAGTAATATTAAAAATTTTTCAAAATTAATAAAAATGAAAATACAGTATATCAAAATCTCTGGGATATAGCAAAGACAGTTCTCAGGGGGCAATTCATAGCAAAATATAAACACATAAAAAAGAACAAATGAGCAAAATAAATTAACTCAACATCTCCAGCAAACAGAAAAACAAAAGGCTTATCTCAAACTCTAGAAGAAAGGAAATTACAAGGATAAGGGCTGAAATCAATAGGCTAGAAAGCAGGAGGAAAAATTTAAACACATAGGCAAATTTAACAAAAGAAAAAGACACAAATAACTCAAATAAGGAATGAAAGAGGCAAAATCACAACAGACCCAACTAAAATGAAAAAGATTATAATGAATTATTTTGAAAATATACACTCCTAAACAGTTGAAAACTGTGGCTGACTCTGAGAAGAATGGGAATCCCAGAACGCTTGATCATGCTTATGTGAAGCCTACACTTGGACCAGGAGGCAGTCATCAGAACAGAACAAGGAAACACTACATGGTTCAGAATTGTGAAGGCTGTATGCCAGGGATGTGTTCTGTCTTTATACCTTTTAATTCTATATGTGGAACAGATTATCTGAAGGCTAGGCTCGAAGAAGAGAAATGTGGCATCAGGATTGGAGACAGACTCATCAACAATCTGAGTTATGCAGATGACACCACCCTGCTTGGTGAAACTGAGGAGGGCCTGGAGCACTTGTTGCAGAAGGTCAAGGACTGCAGCCTTCAACATGATTTTGAAGCTCAACATCACGAAAACAAAGATTCTTACCACTGCTCCGATTGGCAGTATCATGGTAGATGGTGAAGAGATTGAAATTGTTAACAGCTTTAGTCTGCTTGGCTCCACAATCAACACTCTTGGTACCAGCAGCCAGGAAATTGAAAGACGAAATGCATTGGAAAAGTCTTCTGTCAGAAATCTCTCCAAAGTACTGAAAAGCAATGATGCCACTCTAGAGACTAAATTGACGACCGTGCTTCGAAACACATTTGCCGTCATTTGTGCCAACGTGTAAGGCAAAAGACAAGACCCCCATAATCCTATCAACTGATGTAGAAAATATCTTCAACAAAATAAAAAAAGAGAGGAATTTCCTCAAACTCGTGAGATATATACCTGCAAAACCAAGATCTAGTTTCATTCTCAATAGAGAAAGACTAGAGATGTGCCCCTTGCAAAGCAAGGATGCCACTGTTACCACTCCTGTTCCATGTTGTATTAGAAGTACTAGATGGCATGAAAAGCAAGAGAAGGAAATGCTAGAAAAAGGTGTTTTTTTAAAAAATGTGACATATTTAAAATGTAGCTGCATGAATAAGGTGCATCAATAACTTAAGCCAGTATAATGAAAATCATAGTAGATGGGGGAAGGTGGATTTTTTTTTTTAAAACCAGACATGTATACTTACAACAAAAGTATAATAACAAATGCTGGTATAAAATGTGCGAATATATCAATGGAATAGCAGACAATGATCCAAACAAAATTATATGCTAAACCAATGAGTGTAAACTTCTAGAAACCTATGCTCTGCAAAGAAATAATTTTAAGAAAAAGAATGAGTTGGTTGTAATTCATGTTAGAAAGTAAACTTTACAGTATTTTACAGTATTTACAGTATTTTGGATGATAGACTTGGGCAGGGATACTACAACTGACTCTGAAAGACTAGCAGAAAGTTCTTTTTTTTTTTTGACATTGTATATTTTTGTTGTGTGTTTTCAAGTCATAACTAATTCATAGCTGACATTCCTGCAGTTTTTCAGAGGCTGTATACCACATTAAAGGAGAATTCCCATCTTTCTCTTGTGGAGGAGTTGGTAAACTTGAATTCTCTGACTTTGTGTTGGCTGCACAACTCCTTATTGCTAGAGCTACTTACTCCTTATCACAAGTCCCAATAATGTTGTGTAGGATACTGTAATGAAAACCAATGCAGAGACAGTGTGACTTGAGATGATCACTTGACAGCAACTGGAGTAGAGGATGGTCTTTGGGTTTGGAGAAAAAAGTAGAGAGTAGTTGCTATTTTAGGTGCTGTTAAGAATAACTCATAGCATTCTTATGTACAACAAGTCTGCACCTGTCCTATCCTGTGCCATTCTCACAATCTTGGACACACTTGAGCTTACTGTTGCAGTCACTGTCAGTCTTCTGGTAGAGGGTCTTCCTTTCTTTCACCATCCCTCCACCTTTCCAAGCATGATTTCCCTCTCCAAAGAAATCTTCACCTAGCAACAAAGTATGTGAGATGAAACTTCATCAACTTTGCCTCCAAGGAACATTTTGGCTGCAAATTCTCCAAGACCTGTCTGTTTGTTCTTTTTGGCAGTACATGGGATATTCAGTACTCCAATATCACAGTTCAAAGCTATCATTTCTTCTTCTGTCGTCCTCATTCACTGTCCATGCATAGCAAGTTATTGAAAAGACTTTGGCCTAAATAAGGCATACCTTATTCCTCAAATGAACATCATTGCTCCTCAATAATTTGGAGATGTTTGTGACTGCAGACTTTCCCAGTATAATATATCCCCTGATCTCATGACTGTTGGTACTAAGTATATTGATTGTGGTGATTGTGGATCCAAGTAACATAAAGTTGTTGACAATTTCAATCTTTTCTCTATCGATCTAGATGTTGTCTATAAAGCTAGTGCAGAGATTTTTGTTTGTTTGTATTCTTGACATTGAGATGCAATCCATATTGAAGGCTGTAGTCTTTGACCTTCTGCAGGAAACACTTCAAAGAATCTTCACATTTAGCAAACAAGGTTGTGTCATCTGCATATTGATGCATCTTCCTCCAATTTTGATGCCACATTCTTCTTCATAGAGTTCAGCTTCTTAATTTGCTCAGCATACAGACTGAATGGATATAGAGTAAGAATACAATTTTGACACACTCCTTTCTTAGTTTTAAACTATGTAGTGTTCCTTTGCTCTGTTCGCACAATAGCATCTTGGTCTAAGTTTCACATGAGCAAAATAAAATGTTCTGAGATTTCCATTTTTCAAATATTAGCCATAATTGGTTATGATCTACAGAGTAAAATTCCTTTGCTTAGTAAATAAGGCATAAATAGACATCCTTCTGGTATTTTTTGCTTTCAGCCAGGATCCATCTGACATCAGCAATGATATTCTTGGTGCCACAGCCTTTTCTAAACCCACACTGAACTTCTGGCAGTTCTGTGTATGTACTGACTGTTCTAGCCATTTTTTTAATGATCTTCAGCAGTTATTAGATAGACAGTGATGCTATTTTCACAAAAGAGACTGCAAGAAGAGAAACAGATTGAGAGTGCAGATGTTAAGATTTTTTTAAATGTATGAACCTATGGAATTAAGTTGTCTAAAGATTTTTTTGGTCGTCCACTGGTTACATAGATGTGGAACTCAGTGGATAGCCAGGTCTGTAAATAAACTTGAGAATACAATATATTTGTGATATTTGAAGACATGTATGGATGAATTTAGTCAGGGATCACATGTAAAATGAATATCAACAATGGTGCTAGGAGCAGGAAAATGAAGGTAAGAGGATGGAAAGGAATACAGGGTATACAGTGGAGAGAGATTGCTGATTGGGTTTCTTACCACTCCAATAAATCAAATAACTCAATAAAGCAAGTCATGTAATTTTGTTTTGTTTTTTCGTGTGTTTTGTTTTGTTTTTTTTAATTTCCCAGTGCATATACAGCAATGTTTACATTATACTGTAGTCTATAAACTAATAACCGTAGTGGTACAGTGCATAATGTATTGGAATGGTAACCAAAATTTCAGTGATTTGTGTTTTCCAGCCACTCCAAGGGAGACAGATGGGCAGACAGTCTCC
Source organism: Elephantulus edwardii (assembly GCF_000299155.1). NCBI lineage: Eukaryota > Metazoa > Chordata > Mammalia > Macroscelidea > Macroscelididae > Elephantulus > Elephantulus edwardii. Next base: position 1,524,413 of record NW_006399788.1, on the reverse strand, counting down.
TCTTGTAAAAATGCATGGCCTTAGGAACCCAAAAGAGTATCAATGAATTGGAACCAGTTTGAAGACCTTCGGTTTGTTTTCTTGTGGTAGTCTATTAAATGTGCAATAGCAATATGAGAAAGTTTTAAGCATTGTTAGAATTGGAAAAATATGACTCAACGACACATAGTAATCACAATGTTGTTTTGAAAAACAATAGTCCCAATAGACTTGCTTGATGCAGGATTGCAACAATCCCTCTCTTCGTAATTTTTTTTTAAAGTAAGCACAATACCTATAAAGCACAATAAAGCAAAGTGCAAAAACTGAAGAAAGCCTGTATATTCACATCAGAACAGTATCATAACACAACATGAAAGGTAGCAACATTTTTTAAGAGAACAAAGTAACTAACTAACCAGTTTGTTGCTGTTGGTAGGTGTCATATAGTTAGATCACAGATCATACAGGCCCTATGAACAATAGATCTGAGAATCTATCCTGCAACATCCACATAATCTCTGGATATATTTGAGACCGTTGCTACAGTCTCTATGTGAATCCATCTTAAGTATCTTCCTCTCTTACACTGACTCTCCAGCTTTCCAAGCATGTTATATTTTTCCAAAGACCAGCTCCTCTTTACAATAGGGCCAAAATATGACAGAGTTTTATTATCCTTGCCTCTAAGGAACATCTTAGCTGCACTTCCAAGACAGACTTGTTTGTTCTTTTGACAATCTATGGAATATGCAATACTCTTCTCCAATACCACAAGACAAAGTCATTGATTCTTCATCTTTATTCATTGCCCAACTTTCATATGCTTAAGAAGAAATTGAAAATACTATAGCTTGAATCAGTTGCATCTTAAGTCTTTAAACTGACTTCATGTCTCAGGAAATCCTAGTGATAAAAACCTGTTGTGATTGAGTTGATGCCAACTCACTGACTATAGACCTGCTTTGTAAGGTTTTTCAAGGTTGTAATCTTGAAAAGCATCTAAAAATCATTAAAAAAAGCCTATGATATCTTTCTCTCACAAAACAGCTAGTTAGTTCAAACTGATAAACTTTCCATTAGTAGCACAGAAAGCTTAACCACTGAACCATAAGTGCTTTTTTTAGTGACAGAAGACTCCATTACTTAAGTCTTCCTTAGACACTATATGGGTATGTAGATGATTTTAAGAGAGAGAGTTTCAGAAAAAATGCTTGAAGACAGGAGTCTCTAATGAACTGTGAAGGAGAGCAGGTTGAGAAAAAGAGCCCATAAGTATAGCTTGACTAGAGAAATCAAGAAATAATTGCTGTGAAGTAGGTAGAAGTGAACACTAAAGTAAACTGAACATGTTTCCATCAGAGTAAAGGGGCAGAAGTGTAAGGAAGGAGAAAGATATGATAAAAAGAAGGAATATTAAAGGAGTTGGAATGGATATCAATAGTAAATGAGAGACATCAAAGAAGAAAAGTTAAAAGTGGACTTATTTCCAATTGTTCTTGTCTTTCTTTTCTTGATCTTTTTAGAATAGTCTTTCTTCTGATCAAGAAAATTTTCCATCTCTCAAGTCCTAGTAAGAAAATCCCCCTTTAAATTTTCAATCAACGTTTCTATTGGTTTAGAAACATTTTTTTAATGTGGTACATAATCATCAAGTAGGAACCAGCTCATAGCTGGTTTTCAGATGCTGTAAATTGCATGGGAAGAAAGTGTCCATTTTTCTCCCTTGGAGTAGATAGATGGTAGATTTGAACTGCCAGCATTTGAATGCAACTGTTTACCTTCTAGTTCATCAGACCTCAAAATTGAGACCTTCCAATGGGAGCTTCCTTAATTAAAAAAAATAAATAAATGAATTGAAATCTTGGTCAAGGAATATAGAAGAGAGAACTGACTGCAGTACAGATCATGTTGGGGAGGCCAGGTGAAAAGAACAGAGATGAAAATGTTCCACTTGATATATTTCAAATGTGGAAATTACCCCTAGCAGAGGTTATAGTTAAGGTGATGTGATAAATATAGGATTGCAAGCCTCAAGGTAAGATTGATAAAAGAAATAGATGTTGTAGAGAAACTGGAACTCTTATTCACTGTTGGTGGGAATGTAAAATGGTGCAACTGTTGTGGAAAGTGGTGTGGCGCTTTCTCAAAAAGTTGCAAATAGAGATACCATTTGACCCAGCAATCCCATTACTGGGAATATATCCCAGAGAGATCATAATTGCCATCTAAGCAGATATATGCACACCCATGTTTATTGAGGCTTTGTTCACTATAGCAAGGAGTTGGAAGCAACCTAAGTGCCCATCAGCAAACAAATGGATATAGAAGCTGTGGATATTCACACAATGGAATACTATGCTGCATTGAAAACCAAGGAACTCATGTAATATTATTCAAAGTGGGTGATCCTGGAGGACATTATGCTGAGTGAAATATATCAGTCACAAAGGGACAAATACTGCATGATGCCACTGTTGTAGAATGGGACTGACATCAGGGTTGGGGTAAGACTGAGAAAAAAAACTGGATAAATTATGTATACTGTATTGAAACAGATGAGGGAAAGAACAGATTAGAGGTGATAAATGATTGGATATTATGGTTATCACAAGAGTCCAGAATATTAAGGTTGGTTGCATAGTGAAGTGTACTTGGTTGGGGGATAGGGGAGATGGGAGGATTGTATACCAACAAAGGAATTTTTCACTTGGTTGGGGGATAGGGGAGATGGGAGGATTGTATACCAACAAAGGAATTTTTCATTTTCTTTTCAAAGAGAGGGGTGAACTGGAGTGGAGGGGTGGGCAGGGAGGAAAGTGCAGCAATGAATGAATGGAAATCCAAAATCTCTGTAAATGTTCATTAAAATTAATAAAAAAGATCTTAACAAAAAGAAATAGACAATAAAAGAGCTAGATTTGGAAAGAACACTAATGCTCAAAGAACGGTTGTTATTTTAAAGAAAATAAATCTAAGAAATAAAAATTGCTAAGAATAAAATAAAATCTGTATATATTAATTGTAAAACAAAACCAAAACAAAACACAACAAAAAGCAGCAGCAAGAAGTAAATTTTAAAGCTAAGTGACTTCACCAGAGATAAATATTTAGGACTTAAGAAGAGTAAGGTCCAGGTACAAAAAGAATAGTATAATGCTACTAGCCTTTGACAGGTGATTCTTATGATAGGGTGACAAGATCTTGATGTTATTTGTTTGAAATGAAAATTTACATAACAATGAAGTTCCAGATACCTTTTTCTCTTCCATAATTATAACTGGAAAACAATACACCTAGGGTAGATAATTCCTATTTCTAGGGTCACTTGTATGGTTGTGTGCACTCAATAAATACTGAAAATAATAAGTATTAAATAATTTTTTAAAACCTTTTCTAAATTAACCTCTAACATCTCCAGAAATGCTGTTTTTGCTACTCTATAATCCGCATTTGCTATGATAAGAAAAAAAGACCACAAAACCTTGCCTCTTAGAAGATACATGGAATTACTGCTTAAAATCTTTTTAAAACATCATTAATGCTAATGTTTCCCAGCTGGAAGGATTTGAGATGTTCTCTTTTGAGCTTTTATCTCTGAAGAGGCATTTTGAATATGAACATTCTTAGTGCTTTCTCATCTTGAATACATGCAAAATCTGCACTAATCTTAGATGAATATATTACATGGTTTTATATGGGTCATAATGCTGCGAACATACGGCATCAGAAAAGCAAGGGGAGCAAAACTTCACATATCAGAATCCAAGAAAATTCCTGACAGAGATATTTTCAGATTGTGTATTCTTATGGGTTTTTTTAGCCTACATTATATGGTAGAAAAAGAAAATTCATATATTTAGATATAATAAGAAGTACAAATGTTTAGAATATGGATTAAACTTAATTTTAGATCTATTTTACTTTGAGTAAAGAATTCTATTCTACTTGTTTCAAAACCTGCCTTTGTGTACACTGATAAATACATATGTTTAAATACATGTTGTTGGTAGGTATCGTCAAGTCCACTGCAACCCATAGGAATTCTATAAAAATCAGATCTGAACCATGTCCTACTCTGAGACTTGCTCACAATCTCCAATATCCTCCAGTCCATGGTTAAAGTCACTGTGTCAATGAAGTTTGTTAAGGGTCTTCCTCTCTTTCTCAATCCCTCTTTCTTTTTCTCCCCTTCTGTAATTTTTTTCCCTTTTTTAAAAATTGTGATTTTAACAAAAGTTTACAGAAAATTTGGATCTTCATTCATTCCTTGTTGCACATTTTCCTTCTCCCCTTGCCCCAGTTCACTTTACTCTTTAAAAAATTCTTCCTTGTTGCACAATTTCTTCTCCACACCCCCCCAGTTCAATTTGCTATGTGCTTCTTATTCTGGACTGTTGTAATGCAAATAACACCTAATCATATTTTCCTGTTAAACAGTTTTTTTTCCTCTCATCTGTTTCAATACAGTTGTCACTTATCCTCTCTTTTCTTAGTTTTTCTCCAACCATTCTCAGTTCTGTTTTTGGATGTGTGTGTGTGTGTGTGTGTGTGTGTGTGTGTGTGTGTGTGTTGAGTTCCTCTGTCTTTTAATATTGGAAAAGGGGAGATGATCCTCAGTAAGAAATTATTCTAGAAATAAACACAAAGGACACTGTGGGCAGGCTTGCTCTGGAATACCCTCTCTGTGTGCTAATTCAGCATCATTGTGAAAAGGTCAAGAAACCAGTGGGTAGATTAGCACAGCATCTATCAGAAAGAAGTATTTTTTAAAAAAATAATTTTAATGAACATTTACAAAGAATTTGGATTTCCATTCATTCATTGCTGCACTTCTCTATGCACCCACCCTCTCCCCCCTGCCCCCCAGTTCGCTTCTCTCTTTCAAAAGTAAAAGAAAGACTCCCTCCCTGGTACACAATCCCCCCGCACCCCTCCCACCGCCCCAAGTACACTCCACTATGCAACCTTAATTGTGGACTCTTGTGATAACCATAATACACTATCATACATTACATCACTTTTAAATTATTCAGTCCCTCATCTGTTTCAGTACAGTATACATAATTTATCCAGTTTTTCTCAGTCAGAAATATTTTTTAAAAATTAAAAGCTTAGTCATAAGAAGGAAGTCAATGATATAAAAGACCAAAAAAAGAATATTTTCATAACAAAAAAATCCCTATTCTTTGAAAAGATTGATATTATATACCAATCTTTCCTGAAGATAGATTAAAGAGAAAAAAAAAACATAAGAACAAGGAGAAAGAATAAACTACAACTGCAACATTAACGTTGGGTACTGTTAATTTCAACTAATGGAGACCCTAAGTGACAGAGTAGGATTATCCCAAAGGGTTTTCTGGGCCTTTGAGGTGCTGCCCCCTCATACCACCACCAGCAAATCCAGAGTCTGAGCCTTTTGACCATGCAGCATTTCACCAAGGAACCCCCCTGCCACATGCAATATGATGTCTGTATGTTAGCTTGTCCAAAGGTTTGCTTTTAGGGATGCAACACTTACTTCTCAGCTTATTGTATAGTTGAATCATTTGCATGTTTCTTATCTTTTATAGCTAGATATGTATATGTGTATTTCTTTATAATCTGCTCATATGTGTACTACAATTTTCTGTCAATTTCTGTATTAAACCAGAAGTCTCAGATTAAGAAAGTCTAGTAAGGTGTGGTGTCTATCCCTGACCTTCAAAAACTCTATGAACAATAGAGAAATATTGTTAGATATAGTACTGAAGGTAGAGCCCTTAGATTGGAAGACACCCCAAACTGAGGAAAAACAGCTGCAGCTGCAAATATCAATTAATAATTGGAACATGCAATATATGAAATATGAATTTAGTAAAATTGGACTTCATAAAAAATAAAATGGAACACATAAAGATTGGCATACCAGGCATCAAGACTTCGAATCAATCATATGATCTAATATGCCAGGAATGAAAAAGTAGAAAAAAAAGGGGTTGTCTTTGTAGTCAACAAGGTCATTTCAAGATTTGTACTGAAGTACTATTCTGTGAACAACAGAATACTACCCACATGCATGTAAGGAGACCTGTTTACACAACTACTCAAATATACACACCAACAACTAAAGCCCAAAATGAAGACAGTAAGGATTTCTACCACCTTTTGCAGTCTGAAGAAAATTGAACATGCAGTCAAGACTCAGTAATAATAATTGATGACTGGATCACAAAAGTTGGGAATAAGTGAGGAATGGTAGTCAGAAATGAGTCTAGAGATCAAATTACCAAAAAAAAATTATTGAATTCTGCTGCATGACTTATTCATTGCAAATATTCTCCATATTTTTATTTATCCTTTATTCATTCATTAAATCAATCATTCACACTTTTCTCCTGCCCCCAATTCCCCTTGTAAGGTTATTAATTGTTGTACACGTAGTTTCTAATCATCTATTCCTTTCAGGATGTTCTCCTTTCACCCATTCCAGTGCAGTGTTCATTATCTGATATTTTACACTCCTCCTTCAGACTCCCTATTTTGATCCTATTACAATAATGGGCTGATGCAATAGTTGTCCCTTTGTAATTGAGATGTTTCATTCAGCATTATGTCTTCCAGATTTATCCATACTGTGTAGTGTTTTTTGAGTACATTATTTTCAATGCTGCATAGTATTCAATTGTGTGAAAGAACCACAGTTTGTCTACCCATTCAATTGTTGATAAGAGTAAATACCTATTTAAAGAATACAAACAGCAACTGTACATGGGCTCTCACCTGACAACTACACAGGAATCATATTGACTACATTTGTAGAAAGATTCAGTGGAGCAGCTCAATATCAGCAGTCAAAACCAGGCCAGGTGCTGACTGTAAAACAGATCATCAAAATCTCCAGTGTAATTTAAAGCTAAAGCTGAAGAAAATGAAAACAAATGCATCAAAATGCAGACTTGAGAGTTTCCTATTTAAATTTAAAAACTGTTTCAAGAATATTTGAGATATTGATCATTAGTGATCAAAGACAAAATGAGTTGTGGGAAGACATTAAGAATATAATCCATGAATAAAGCAAAGGGTGATTACAAAGGAAGAGAAAGAAAAGGTCAAAACAGATGTCTGGAGATATTGGAAATTGCACTAGAACATTGAGAAGACCAAACAAAAGGAAGAAGTGAAGTAGTAAAAGAGTTGAACAGAAAATTCCAAAAGGAAGCTCAAAAAAAAATGTTATGATAAAATGTTCAAAGAGCTGGAGTCAGAAAATCAGAAGGGAAGAACTCACTTAATATGTCTCAAGATGAGAGAACTAAAGAACATATTCAAACCTTCAGTTGTAATACTGACGTATGTTGTAGTTGTTGTTGTTGTTATGTGCCCTTTAGTTGCTTGCAACTCATAGCGACCTATGTACAACAGCCCTAAACTCTGTTCTGTACTGTGCCAATTACACTGTCTCTGACACTCCCATCCCAATTACCCCAGTCACTGAATCAATCCACCTCATAGAGGGCATTCCCCTCCTTTGCTATCCCTCCACCCTCTCAAGCATGACTGGAAGAGATCTATAATTGTTCCCATTGAAAAGAAAGGTGACCCAACAGAGTGTGGAAACTATAGAACAATACCATTGATTTCACATGCAAGCAAGATTCTACTGAAGATTATCCAAAAACTACTGGAACAGCACATCAGCAGAGAACTGCCAGAAATCCAGGCTGGGTTTAGAAGGGGTCGTGGTGCTAGAGATATTGTAGCTGATGTTAGATGGATCTTAGCTGAAAGCAGGGATTACCAGACGAATGTATATCTGTATTTCATTGACTATGCAAAGGCGTTTGACTGTGTGGATCATAACAAACAGTGGCTGACTCTGAGAAGAATGGGAATCCCAGAACACTTGATCGTGTTAATGGGAAACCTATACTTGGACCAGGAGGCAGTTGTCAGAACAGAGCAAGGAAACACTGCATGGTTCAAAATTGGGAAGGGCATAAGCCAGGGATATGTCCTATCTCCATACCTTTTCAACATGTATGCAGAACAGATTATCCAGGAGGCTGGGCTCTATGAGGAGAAATCTGGGGTCAAGATTGGTGGAAGATCTATCAACAATCTGTGTTATGCAGATTACACAACCCTGCTTGCTGAAACTGAGGAGGACCTGAAGCACTTGCTGCAGAGGGTCAAGGACTACAGCCTCCAATATGGATTGAGGCTCAATGTCAAGAAGACAAAGATTCTCACCATTGGGCCAATTGGCAGCATCAGGATGGATGGTGAAGAGATTGAGATTATTCACAGCTTTAGTTTGCTTGGCTCCACAGTAAACACTCTTGGCACCAATAGCCAGGAAATCATGGTGTATTGCCATGAGAAAAACTGCTGTTAGGGGCCTCTCTACAGTACTGAAGAGCACTGGTGTCTCTCTGGACACTAAAGTGTGTCTGATACAGGCCATAGTCTTTACAATCACTTGTTATGCATCAGAGAGTTGGACAATGACCAAGGTGGATAGAAGGAGAATTGATGCCTTTGAGCTGTGATGCTGGATAAGAGTATTGAGAGTACCGTGGACTGCTAGGAAAACCAACAGATTCATCCTGGAAAGGGTTAAATTAGGTGGCTCCGTGGAGGCAAGGATACTGATGTATATTATGGGGAAAATCTTGAATGATTCAGAAAGCATCTAAAGAAGACAAAAGGAACACAGAGAGTCACTGTAACTAAAGAATTGGTTGACATGGCACCATTTTAGGAAATAGCATATGATAAAAATAAATGGTAATAACAAAAGAAGTTCAAGCTACACTGGAGGTATTGGCAAGAAATAACACCAAAGAGTTGATGGGATATCACTTTATATTCCAAAATACTGATGCAGCCTTGGACATGCTCATAAGTCTATGCCAATAAATGTGAAACAGAGCTAGCAAGCCAACTGACTGGAAGAGATCCCCATTTGTTACCATTCCCTCAAAACAAATATTAAAATTTTAAAAAAACATTACTATCACATGCAAGCAAAACCTTGCTGAAGATTGTTCAGAAACAGAGCAGTACATCTACAAAGAATAGCCAGAAATTCTATTGCAACATGGATCTCATTGCTGATGTTTAATAGATCTTGGTAGAGCAAAGAATTAAAGAAAAATACCTACTTGTATTTTATTGACTATGCAATGGCATTTGTGTGAATCACAACAAATTATCGCTACTTTTAAGAATAAGAATCCCAGAACACTTAACTGTGTTCATGTGAAACCTATACCTAGACCAAGAGGAAGTTCTCTGAATAGAGCAAGGGAACACAATAGTTCAAAATCAAGAAAGGTGTGCATCAGGGCTGTATTGTTATCCATATCTATTAAATATGTATACTGGGGGGGTGGGAAACCTTATAGAAGTCAGAGTTTATAAAGAAGAATATAGCATCAAGGTCGGAGTCTTAACAACCTGCATTATACAGACAATACAACTTTGCTTGCTCAAAGTGAAGAGAACTTGAAACATTTGATTCAGAAGATCAAAGTTTGCAGTTTTCAATATTAATAACATCTCAACATAAATAAAACAAAATTGTTCACCATTGAACTAATGGGTAACATCATGATAGATGGAGAAAAGATTGAAATTGTCAAGGATTTAATTTTTCTAGGATGCACAATCAACACTTATGGTAACAATGGATAAGAAATCAAAAGATATGTAGCAATGCATTGAGGAAAATCAGCCATCAAGAACCTCTGCAAAATGCTAAAGAAAAATGTCAATTTAAAGACTAAGGTTTACCTAACCGAAGATTTGAGATTTTTCCCTTAATTGATATGAATCTAAAAGTTGGATGATGAGCAAGATGATTGAATAGCAATCAATGCTTTTCCATTGTAATGCTAGAAAAGAGTACTGGATATCCCATGGACTCCCTTAGCGTGGTTTATGGGTTCACAACACTGATGGTTTTGTTAGCACCTGAATATAAACTTCACCACCCAGGAATCCTTACTACCTGGTGATACTAATACTTGTGTTGTTATTGCTGTTTACTATATCCCAAATTGTTCATTAAATACATTATCTTAATCTTTCCCTTTAAAGTAAGTATCTTCACCTTCTTTTCACATATAGATTTAAAAAAATTTAGTAATTTTACCCAAGTTATGGGAACAAGTGGTAAGGAGTTGCCCTGCTAACCCAAAGGTACGTGGTTTGAATCCACAGGATACTACATTGGGAAAAGAGAGGCAATCTCTTGCCAAGAGATTTACAACTTCTAAAATCTTACTGGAGGATCAGCTATGAGTCAGTTCCAACTCCATGGCACATGACAACAGTAATTTGGAGTGCTTGCAGGGAGACAGGACTGAGGCTTTCCTAGGGATAGGCCCCCCCATTTGAGAATCCTTGTCTCCATGGCTATGGGGCCATCCCAGGGGCTAACCATAACAAGAGAGTTAGGGAAACAGAGCTACAAGTAGGGTATAGACTTTCTCAGATTTCTGCAAGAGAGGACTGAGTTGACACACACACCCCAACACACACAAGCTGCTTAAGCTGGAAGCCCTGATCTCCAGCCATGCCAGAAACAAAGGAAGACATTAGGCTTCTGGAGAAAAGGTAAAGGGAGGCACTGCACCCAGAGTGACCACTCTCCAGTGCTTGTGAGGAGACTGGACTGAGGCTTCCCTGGGGATAGGTCTCTCCATTTGGAAACCCTTGCCTCTGTGACTGTGGAGCCATCCCAACAGGCCTACAGAACAAGAGAATTTGGGACACAGAGCTACAAGCAAGGGAAAGACTTTCTCAGCTTTCTGTGAGAGGTAGGGCTGACTACAAACACACACACACACACACACACACACACACACACACACACGGCTGCACAAAAACTTCTTAAACTGGAAGCCCCTATATTGCATTACTCCAGAGAAAAGAAAGACATTAAGGCTCAGGTAAAAATATGCATGAGAAACTACTCAAAAGGAGCCACTTCATACATAAGACAATAGAGTTTGGGACAGTGGACTATATTAAGGCAAGATTTCTGCAGGGCTGTAATGCAAAATAAAGAGAACCTCAAGGACTTTAGCAAAGGGAAATTTTCCAAGAAAAGACTTCCATTAGAGTAAATGGTTCACCCTAAAGATTGAATATTTTAATCTGGCAACTAGTTAGTAACATCATAAAGACAAGAACCACCAACAATTTACACAGATGCATAAGAAATGGCCCAACACTTACCAAGGAAAACTTCATATAATACCAAGAAAGCATCAGGCAACTTCAAAAACTGGAAAAAGCAAATTAAGCCTTCTCCCAAAAAAGCAGAGAATATTGCAGACCTTATGAATATCCCAGAGTCAAGAAGGCAGATGATATAAGATATTTGATATTGAGACATTCAAACACCTATGAATAAAGGTGCAAACGAAGGAAGAAACAATGGAAGGCCAAAAAAGAAAATAACCTAAAGGTAGAGAACCAGAAGAAATATATAAATGAAGACCTATTTAAACACTTACAGAAAAAAGTACAAATGATGGAAAGAACAATGGAAGCCACTAAAAAAGCAAATACTCCAGAGACATGGAGCCAGAATAAATATATTGAAAAGGAGGAATTGTACAACTATGGAAGAAAAGGCAAAAGATTAAAGGAATAATTGAAACTGTAAACATAGAGGAACAAGAACTTAAAATCGCAGGATAGAGAGGGTACAAGCAATGTTGTACTAGAAATAAAAAAAAAAACAACCCAACAAAGAACATGAAAATGCAATCCAGAATATTAAGAACGAAATGACAGATGTGTCCAACATGCCAGAAAAGAGGGGGTGTGAATAGAACAGAAAATATGGAATAGAGAGTCAGTGACCTGGAAGACAAGAACCTCAAAAAACATACTAGAAGAAAAATCATAGATGAAACATAAAGAAAAGGAAGAAAACTTTAGAATCATGTGGAACAACATCAAAAGAAATAACATACATATGAATGGAATGCCAGAATATGAGAACAGTGAAATCACTCAGAAAATTGTGGAAGAGATACTAGAACAAAACTTCTGAAGTATTATGAAGAATGAGGCAATCCACATTCAAGAAGCTCAGGAAACACCAAACAGACTAGACCCAAAAAAGAAAAACATCAACACATATGATAGTCAAATTCTCCAAAATAAAAGATAATGTTAGAATTCTAAAAGTATCATGAAAGAGTCACTTTTCAAAGGAAAAATAATCAGAGAAAGTTCTGGTTTTTCAATGTAAACCATGTGATCAAGAGGACAAAAGGATAGTACACACAGAAAGTTGAAAGAAAGCAATTGCCAACTGATAGACACAAAAAAATCACCTGTTAGAGCTGTTGTTGTTATGTGCCACTGAGTGGCTTGCAACTCATAGCGACCCTATGTACAAGAGCTCTAAATTCTTCTCTGTCCTGGGCCAATCTCATTGTCTCTGACACACTCATCCTGATTGCCCCAGTCACCAAATCAATCCATCTCTCAGAGGGCCTTCCCCTCCTGTGCTTGCCCTCCACCCTCCCAAGCATGATGTCCCTCTCCAAGGACCGGTCCCTTCTTACAACATGACCAAAGTATGTAAGACAAAGCCTCAGAATCCTTGCCTCCAAGGAGCTGCCCAGTTTAACCCTCACCAGGATTAATCTGTTTGTTTTCTTAGCCGACCATGGCACTCTCAGCACTCCTCTCCAACACAAAAGCTCAAAGGCATCAATTCTCCTTCTATCCTCCCTGGTCATTGTCGAGCCCTCAGACACATAACAAGTGGTTGCAACGACCATGGCCTGTATCAGGTGCATCTTAGTCTCCAGAGAGACACCAGTACTCTTCAATACTGTAGAGGTCCCTAACAGCAGACTTCCCCATGGCAATGAACCTTTTAATTTCCTGGCTGCTGGTGCCAAGAGTGTTGCTTGTAGAGCCAAGCAGATAAAGCTATGAACAATCTCAATCTCTTCACCATCCATCCTGATGCTGCCAATTGGTCCAATGGTGAGAATCTTTGTCTTCTTGACATTGAGCCTCAATCCATATAGGAGGCTGCAGTCTTTGACCTTCTGCAGCAAGCGCTTCAGGTCCTCCTCAGTTTCAGCAGGCAGGGTTGTGTCATCTACATAACGCAGATTGTTGATAGATCTTCCACCAATCCTGATGCCACATTTCTTCTCATAGAGTCCAACTTCCCGGATAATCTGTTCTGCATACAGGTTGAAAAGGTATGGAGATAGGACACATCCCTGGCTTACGCCCTTCCCAATTTTGAACCATGCAGTGTTCCCTTGCTCTCTTCTGACAACTGCCTCTTGGTTCAAGTATAAGTTTTGCATTAACATGAACAAGGGTTCTGGGATTCCCATTTTTCTCAGAGTCAGGCACAGTTTGTTATGGTCCACACAGTCAAATGCCTTTGCATAATCAATGAAGCACAGAGAGACATTCCTCTATTATTCCCTGCTTTCAGCCAAGATCCATTTAACATTAGCTATAATTTTGAGATTGTTCATAGCTTCAGTTTGCTTGGCTCCACGGTCAACACTCTTGGCACCAGTAGCCAGAAATCAAAAAACGTATTGCTATGGGAAAGTCTGCTGTTAGGGACCACTCTAAAGTACTCAAGAGAAATGATGTCTCACTGGAGACTAAGGTGCGCCTGATACAGGCCATGGTTTTTGCAATCACTTGTTATGCATCAGAGAGTTGGACAATGACTAAAGAGGATAGAAGGATAATTGATGCCTTTGAGCTGTGGTGCTGGAGAAGAGTATTGAATGTACCATGGACTGCCAAGAAAACAAACAGATTCATCCTAGAGAGGGTTAAACCAGGCTACTCCTTGGAGGCAAGGATTCTGGGGCTTCGCCTGACATACTTTGGACATGTTGTAAGGAGAGACAGGTCTTTAGAGAGGGACATCATGCTGGGTAGAGTAGAGGGACACTGCAGGAGGGGAAGACCCTCTATGAGGTGGATTGATTCAGTGACTGGGGTAGTCAGGATGGGTGTGTCAGAGGCAATGAGATTGGCACAGGATACAGCACGGTTTAGGGCTGTTGTACATAGGATCTCAATGAGTTGCAAACGACTCGATAGCACATAACAACAATAATAATATCCGTAGTACTACGACCCCTTCTAAACCGAGCCTGGACTTCTGGCAGTTCTCTGCTGATGTGCTGTTCTAGTCGTTTTTGGATAATCTTCAGTAGAATCTTGCTTGCATGTGAAATCAACATTATTGTTCTACGGTTTCCACACTCTGTTGGGTCACCTTTCTTTGGAATGGGAACAAATATAGATCTCTTCCAGTCAGTTGGCCAAGTGGTTGTTCTCCAGATTTCTTGACACAACTTGTTAAGCACATCCAGGGCAGCATCTGTTAGCTGAAATATGTCAAATGGTATACTATCCATTCCTGGAGCCCTTTTTTTTTGCTATTTCTTTCAAAGCAGCTTGAGTTTCTTCGTTCATCACGATAGGCTCTTGCTCATATGTTGTTTCATTAAGATCTTCTGTGTCTGCTAATTCCTTTCAATACAATGACTCAGTATATTCTTTCCATCTTCTTTTGATACCTCCTGGATAATTTAATACTCTGCCTAAAGCATCCTTGATTATACCAACTCTAGGTTTGAATTTGTTCTTCAGTTCCTTGAGCTTAAGAAATGCTGAGCAAGTTCGACCCTTTTGGTTTTCTGACTTCAACTCCTTACACATTTTATTCTCTAGATCTGAACATTCAGATTGGTATACACTAGGAAGAAGGATTGGCCATCCACTTCCAAAATAGCAGGCCTCTGAAAACCCTGTGTACAAAAGAACACATGTAGAATGACAGAGAGGGCAACTGAGTATGGAAATATAAAGGAAGAGGAACAGTTTTAAGCAGACACTAGTGATTGGAACATGGAATGTGAGAACCATGAATGTGGGAGGAGGAAATGGAACACATAAATATTGACATACTAGCCATTGGTGAGATGAGATGGACCGGCATGGGGCATTTTGAATCAGATGATCATATGGTATACTACTCCAGAGATGAAAAGGTGAGGGAAAATGGGGTTGCTTTCATAGTTAGAAAAGCCATTTCTAGATCCGTCTTGAAGTATAATATTGTGAGTGACAATATAATAGCCATATGCATACAAGGAAGTCCAGTGAATACCACTATCATTCAGATATATGCACCAACAACCAGAGCCAAAGAAGAGGGAATAGAAGATTTCTACCAACTTTTACAGTCAGAGATCGATGGAACACGCAATCAAGATTCATTGATAATAATGGGGGACTGGAATGCTAAAGTTGGGAACAGAGTAGAAGAATCAGTAGTCAGAAAACATTGACTGGGAGACAGAAAGGGAGCTGGAGAAATAATGATTGAATTTTGCACAATCACTTACTTATTCATCACTAACACATTTTTTGAGAGACATAACACAGGTTATTCACATAGATCTCACCTGATGGTATGCATAGGAATCAGATTGATTACATCTGTGGAAGGAACTGCTGGAGTAGCTCAATATCAGCTGTGAAATCTAGGCCGGGGGCTGATTGTGGAACAGACCACCAATTACTCATATGCAAGTTCAAGCTGAAGCTGAGGAAAATTAAACCAAATCCACAGGAGCCAAAATATGACTTTGATTTCATACCACCTGAATTTCAGAACCATCTCAAGAACAGGTTTGAGGCCTTGAACACAAATGAGTGAAGACCAGATGAGTTGTAGGAGGATATCAAGAGTATCATCCAAGAAGAGTGCAAGCATTCATTATGAAGACAGAAGAGGAAGAAAAGACCAAAATGGATGTCAGAAGAAACTCTGAATATTGGACTGAAGTGAAGAGAAGCCAAAGCACAAGGAAGAACTCAAGATACTAAAGAGCTGAACAGAAGATTTCAAAAGGCAGGGCAGGGTGACAAAGTAAAATATTACAATGAAATGTGCAAGGAGTTGGAGTCTGTTAGAGCTACTGGGCTAGTTTAGTAGTGTGACAGGATACAAGATCAATATCCAAAAATCAAAGGGAAAAAACTCAGATAAGGAAACCAAGAAAGCAATACCATTTAAAATAGCCAACTACAAATTGGGATACTTGGGAATGAACCTAACAAGAGACACAAAAGACCTATGCAAAGTAAACTTCATTTCCTCAAGACACAATAAAAAACCCAAGTAAATGGGAAAAGGGTACCTGTTAATTGATAGGAAGACTCAATATTGTGGAAATGAGAATTCTACCAAAAGTAATCCACATGTTTAACACAATCCCAATACAGATACCAAATTTATTTTTCAAGGAGTGTAAAAGGAAAACTGTCAAGTTTATTTGGAGAGGAAGATGACACCAAACAAGTAAAGGTACTTTAAAAAAACAAAAATGAAGTGGGAGGCATAGCACTCTCTGACCTCAAAAATCTATTACAAAGCAGTGGTAACCACAAAAGCATGGTACTGGTACAATGACAGGCACATAGACCCACGGAACAGAATCAAGAGCCCAGAATTAGACCTATATATTTACGGTCAACTGATATTTGACAAGGAAATAAAACCTATGAAATGAAGACGCTATACCTCTTCAACAAATGATGGTGACAAATCTGGACCTGCAGAAAGCTGAAACAGGATCCACATCTCATTGTTATGTTGTGACATCTCATACCATACATAAAAATCAACTCCAGGTAGATCAGAGGCCTGGGAGTAAAGCTCCAAACCATAAAATTCATCAGAGAGAAACTGGGATCAAGCTTAGAAGGACGAGTCTATGGTAGAAAGAGACTGCCAAATACAGCCATAAGTGCACAACCTGGATAGGATAAAATTAATAAATGGGACTTTCTAAAAATTAAATTATCTGTGCTCAAAACTTTTTTCCAATAGGGTGAAAAGAAAACCTACCAACTGGGAACAAACATTTGGCAATACCATCTCGAACAAGGGTGTCATAATAAAAGTTTACAGAATACACCTGGGCCTCAGATGAAAAAGACCCAAATACAAAATGTGTAAAAGACATGGAAAGACTTTTCACAGAGGAAGACATTTAGATGGCCAACTGCAGAGTCACTAACAATAATAAGACATGCAAATTAAAACACCAATGAGATACCATCTCACCCAAGGAGCAGTGGCACCATTTAACAGGGCAGCAAACAATAAGTGTTGTAGGGGATGTGGAGAGGTGAGAACTCTCATACATTCTTGGTGGGATTGTAAAATGGCACAATCATTCTGGAAGATAATTTAGCATTTCCTCAAAAAGTTGAACATAGAAACTCCATATGACCCAGCTATTCCACTACAAGAATTATACTCCAAGGAAATTAGAACTGAGACAAAAAAGGAGATTTGTACCCTTGTGTTCATATCAGTGTTATTTACCATCACAAGAATATAGAAACATCCCAAATATCCATCCCCAGTTGAATAGATTGAAAAAAATGTGGTACATTCACACAATGGAATGCTATGCAGCACTCATGAGCAACAATTTTGAAAAGTACTACATAAGTTAGGAAAGACTGGAGAACATTCTGCTGCATGACCTAACTCAGTCTTATAAGGACAAATACTAAATAAAACCATTATTGTAAAAATAGAAGGATAACTAGGAAAACATGTATGATAGCTCAAGGAGGGGAAAGGGTGAGAGCAGAGGAGTAAGGATGGGTAGGGTTGCAGAGTGCAGTGGATGGAATGAAGGGGGAAGAAAATGAGAACTATCTGGGTGAAAAAAACGGTAATGATGGACAAGGTCCAATGGTGATTAATTTTGTATACCAATGAAGGATTTTTTTCTTTTACTTTTCAAAGAGAAGAGCGAATTGGGGATGGGAGGAGTGAGCAAGGAGAAAAGTGCAACAATGAATAAATGGAAATCCAAAATCTCTGTAAATGTTCATTAAATTAATAAAAATAACTAAATAACTAATTAAATAAATAAAACCATAAGTATGAGAATAGTTGTATGACATACAATGTGAATGAAGAATGGTGTGAAACACAATATAGATGAACTTTGTAAGTAAACCAATTAAAAAGTGAGAAAGGGGGAAAACCCAATAATTTGCAAGGTCACATAGCTGGAAAAAGGAAATGCTATAATTATAATCCAGGTTTATTTCATTCCAAATTTCTTAGCCAGTCTGCTAAAACTCTTTACACATTGTAGTAGTATATCTTCCCTGATCTAATGTGAGTTTATGTTTGGACTAAATAGAATGCAAGTGTCTCAAGTACCTGAATTACTTCTTAGTGTCTGTCAGCTATACGTTTGACCCAGATCCTGCTCAAATGATTTCTATTTGAAACTGAAAATCCTGTTCTCATTATAATTTATTTTTATTTTCACTTTTCTTTTCATTGTGCTATAAAATCTGATTATGTACTGCTTTCTTGGAATTCTTTTTGATACTGTTTAAGTTTCTTTCTTTCACTTATTTTTTTTTCTCCTCAATGTAAAACTGAAAAGAGAAATTACTATTAGTCTAAGCTCAGTAGCATGATTTTCTAAGATTATACCTTCCCTACTCTAGTGAGACTAGTGTTGTTATATTTTGGAGGAACATTCTTCTACTTTGTACATCACTACTTGTCAATTTGTTGTACTGAGGTAACCTGGGTTTGCTGTGATGCTTAACCTGAGTCATTGGGATATCAAATATTATAATGATTTACCAATGTGGACAGAGTTTGGTGGAGCTTCCAGTTGTAGGATAGGTTTGGAGCACGGGTGGCATCCACTTCCTAATTCATATGCCTATGAAAACTCTATAAACGTGGAGAAACTTATAGAAAGGCATTAGGTCTTTTGTTCATGAAGTTGCTATGAGTCGTACTTGACTCAACTGCAATCATCAACAACAACACTTGTGGATGCCTCTTGAATTTTCTGATTTAAATAATAAAATAAATGTTTATACTTTATATAAAAATGCCTAAAATATATTTCATAAGTTATAGGGTTGCCTTTTTCAAGGTAATATTTTCTTTGACATGTCAGGAATAAACTATATTAGTTTTATAATTAATAACAGAAAAGGAACTTGTTCTTATTTCTGTTATATACCAAGTGCTCCAACTCATCTTGACCTTGTGTATAAAAGAATTAACGTGTCAACTCAACAGGGTCTTAAGCCCAACTAAAATACATTTTACTTTATCTTCAAGTGCATAAGAGATTGAGATTGTTAACAGCTTCAGTTTGCTTGGCTCCACAATCAGCACTCTTTATACCAGCAGCCAGGAAATTAAAAGATAAATTGCATTGAAAAAGTTGCTGTCAGACACCTCTCCAAAGTACTAAAAAGCAATGAGGTCATTCTGGAGACTAAAGTGCACCTGGTCTGGCCATGGTCTTTGCAATTACTTGCTAAGCGTCAGAAAGCTGGACAGTGACTAAGGATGATAGAAGGAGAATTGATGCCTTTGAGGTGTGGTGCTGGAGAAGAATATTGAATATACCATGGACTGTAAGGAGAAAAAATCAGGTTCATCCTAGAGAGAGTGAAGCCAGCCTGCTCCTTGGAGGCAAGGATTCTGAAGGCTCGTCTGACATACTTTGGACATGTTGTAAGGAAAGACCAGTGTTTGGAAAGGGACATCATGCTTGGGAGGGTGGAGGGACAGCGCAAGAGAGGAAGACCCTCCATGAGATGGAATGATTCAGTGACTGGGGAATGGCAGTAGGTGTGTCAGAGATAATAAGATTTGCACAGAATAGAGCACGGTTTAGAGCTTTTGTACCTAGGATTGCTATGAAGTTGCAGGCAACTCGATGGCACATAACAACAGCAATATGATACATTATTCTCTAGATTTGATCTTAGCACACAAAGCAAATCTCAACATAGCAAAAAAATCCAAAACATTGAAATAATACAAAGTATCTTTTCAGACTATAATGCTATTAAGCTAGAAATTGATGAAGATAAAGGATAAAAAAACCCATCCACTTGGGAGCTAAATAACTACCTGTTAGAACACTATTGGGTTATAGAAGGAAAAAATGAAATAAAATAGTTCCTTAAGACAAATTAAAATGAAAATACAACATACCTTGGGATACAGCTAAGACCGATCTTAAAGGGAAAAATAATAGTAATAATCAGACACATTAAAAAGGACCCATTACTCTTGTGAGACCAGCTGCTTTCACGAGACCAACTCTTGGGGGACATCACCTTCACTCTGCTGTAAAACACTGAGACCTGTGTGGCATGGACAGCTCAGGAGCATCTTCTAGCCACTGCTTTCCTGGCATCTACCAAAGGCTGCAGCCAAACCCAGACACACTCACACCCTGGCTGGCAACAGAACTACTGCCTACAAGGTTAAGACCACAATCCCACCCAGAGCACTAGACTATTGCCCCTGTTGCCTGCAGACCCCATTACCCAGCCATCTGAAGACTCCCTAGCAGCCACCCCTGCTGTCCAGTGCCAGTAGTACCAATATCACAAGTACTTAGGGTGAAACACTGCTGCCAACCTACATCATGTGGGATTTTTTTAAGCTCAAGAGGCCAGGTGAAGGCACATTTTCAGGAGGGCAACAGTCATCCTGCTCCTGGTTGACTGTTCTTCCTGAAAGGAGAGCACCAATATAAAGGTCCTTCACAAAACATTGCCATACTATTTGTCATTATATAGTCATAAAGTCCTAGTATCAACTAAGAAAAGACTCATATAATGCCAAGAAAGCAGCAGTCTGCCTCAGTTATTATGACAAAACAAATCTTCTTCTAAAAAGGCAGACCTAATGAATATCCTCAATAGAGAGAACCAGAAGGAATATGTTGATGTGGAGTTATTTGAACAGTTACAGAGGATGCAAATGATAGAAGAAACAACGGAAGTCATTAAGAGAGCAAATACCCCAGAGACGGCAATCCAGAAAAAAACATACTAATGAGGAGCAACTTGAATGGCTATAGAAGAAAATGCAAAAAATGGAAGAAAGAATTGATAGTATAGATAAAGAGGAAGACCTTAAAAATCATCACAAGACAAAGAGGCACAGCCAACACTACTGGAAATAACAGAAAAGCAAGAAAATGCAATCCAGAGTAGTAAGACAGAAATGGCAAAAGTCTCAAGCACACTGGTGGGACAAGTAAGTAGAACTGAGGAGATGGAACAGAGTCAGGAAGCAGAAGGCAAGAGCCTCACTGAAAACATACTGTTGTGGTGTTGTTGTTGTTGTTGTTAGGTGCCATCAAGTGGTAGACGACTCAACCTTATGAATGAAAGACTTGAGCACTGTTCATAGTTTCTGGAGGAAAGCTATTTCAGAAGTGGATGCCACTCCTGCTTTCAGGAAGTAAAAATTAAAGATAGAAAGATGATTAGATAGATAGATAGACAGACAGATAAACACACACATTAGAATTATATGGAATGACAACAAAAGGAACAAGATATGTATGATTGGAATTCCAGAACATGGAAATGACAGGGAAGTCACTGACAAAATTGTGGAAGAAATACTAGATATTATCTTCACTATGTTTTTTGAATGTGGATTTTCTCATTCTTCAAAATACTAGGGAACCACAAATAGACTAGACCCAAAAAGAAAAACATCAAGACATATCATAGTCATATTCTCCAAATCTAAATATAAGTACAGAATTCTAAAAGCAGCACAGGAAAAACAAAGAGTCAACTACAAAGGGGAAACAATTAGATTAAGTTCTGATTTCTCAGCAGAAACCATGCAAGCTAGAAGGCAATGGGATATGTCATATACCGAAAGTTGAAAGAAAACAATTGACAGCCAAGGATCCTATACCCAGCAAAGTTTTCCATCATATATGAAGGGAAAATTAGATCCTTTGCTGAAAATAAGGAACTTAAGGAATTTGTGAAAATAAGACCAAAACTACAAGAAATTTTAAGTGAAGTCCTGCACATGGAGACACCAAAGGAAAATGGATGGACCATAGTTAACTAGAAACAACAGAAAAAGAAACACGACAAAATGGCAAAAATAAAACCTGACCTGACAATAATCACACTTAATGTGAATGAACTAAATTAGCCAATCAAGAAAAAACAGTAGCAGAATGGATTTTTTTAAAAAGCCCATCCTTATTATGTTGTCTACAAAGGACACGTCTAAAAAATCTAAGGCTGGGGGGTGGGGGGGGGGAAATGAACCAAGCAAATGGCAATGGTAAAAAGGCAGGAGTGGCAATACCAATCTCTGATAAAATAGACTTCATAATGAAAAGTACTATTAAAGGTAAGGAAGGACATTTCATACTGATTAAAGGCACACTAGATCAAGAAGACATAACCTTGGTCAACATTTACGCACCAAATGACAGACTTGCAGAATACATAAAATAATGGTTAACAGAATTGACAAAAGACATAGAAAGTATCACAATAGTGGTAGGAGACTTAAACACCACTATCAGCAAAGGATGGGTCAACTAAAAAAAAAATAAATAAAAAAACCCTAACAAAGATGCAGAAGCTTACAGTTCACTATATCATCAGCCAACTTGACTTTGTGGATGTATTCAGGGTATTGCATATAACTAACACTCAATTCATTTTCTTCTCAAGTGCACATGGTACATTTTCCAGAATCAATCCTATATTAGGACACAAAGCAAGCCTCAAGAAATTTTAAAAAAGTGTTTAAATACAAAGCATCTTCTCAGATTACAATGCCATAGAACTAGAAATTAACCACAGGAGGGTAAAGCTTACAAAACCATCCACGTGGAAATAGAATAACTCTACACAACTGAGTTCTAAAAGAAGGGTTACAGAATTCTACAGGGCCACCCAATAAAAAAGACTGATAACACAATTACAAAATGGGCAAAAGACCATGGAGGATGATATTCAGATGGTCAACAGACACATGAAGAAATGTTAAGACATGCAAATCAAGACCACAATCAAATACCATCTTGCTCCAGTACCAGTGGCAAAGTTTAAGAGAACAGCAAGTGATAAATATTGGAGAGGATGTGGTGAGTTAGGAACTCTTATACTTTGTTGATGGGATTGTAAAATGGTACAACCACTCTAGAAGGCAGTTTGGCATTTCCTCAAAAAGGTGAACATAGAAATTCTGTATAACCCAGCTATTCTACTACTTGGAATATAACCTGAGAAAATGAGAACTGAGGCACAGGTAGAGACTTGTATGCCAATGTTCATAGAAGCATTATTCGCCATTACAAGGACATGGAAACTGCCCAAATGTCCAACCACAATGGAATGGATTGAGCAATTATGGTACATTCACACAATGGAATACTATGCAGCATGCAGGAGCAATGATTTTGTAAATTACTACCTAATTTGGGAGGGAATGGAAAACATTATGCTGAGTGAATTAACTCAGTTTCATAAAGATAAATACTGTATAAGACTGTTATTGTAGAATGATTATGAGCATTTAAGGCACAGAGGGGAGAGTAGAAGGGTGAGGATGGGGGAGACGCTTAACCATAGGGTTGCAAAATTTGATGAGGGAAGGTGGGTAAATGAAATGGGAAGGAAAAGAAGGGAAAAAATTAAAAAGTTAAGGAGTTAAATAGAAGATTTTAAGGGGCAGCCTGGGAAGAAAAGGCAAAGTACTATAAAGAAATGTGCAAAGAGCTGGAGTTGGAAAATCAAAAGACATGAACTCACTCAACATTAAGTTGAAGGAAGTAAAGAACAAATTCAGGCCTTGAGTTGCAATACTTAAGGATCCTTTGGGCAGAATATTGAGTGATTCAGGAACATTAAAAGATGATGGAAGGAATACACAGAGTCACTATACCAAAAGAACTGGCTGACAAAGGAATTTCATGAAAAAAACATATGCTCATGAGTATATAGTGATGAAGGAGGAAGTTCAAGCTCTTCTGAAGGAATTGGCAAAAAACAAGGCCCCGGAAATAGAAAACATGCCAATTGACATATTACAATAAACAGATGGAGCCCTGGACACATGCACTAGGTTGTGCCAGGAAATCTGGAGGACCACCAGCCGGCCAACTGACTGGAAGAGATCTGTATTTATTCCCAGGACAAGAAAAGATGATCCATCAGACTGTGGAAATTATCGAACAATATCTCTAACACCAAACACAAGTAAGATCCTACTGAAGATTTTCCATAAACAATTGTAACAGTACATTGACAAAGAACTTCCTGAAGTGCAAAAAGGATTTAGAAGCGTCTGTGGCACTAGGGACATTATAGCCAATGCCAGATGGATCTTAGCTGAAAGCAGTATCAGAGGAATGTTTATCTGTGTTTCATTGACTATGCAAAGGCATTTAACAGTGTAGATCATGACAAATTGTGGATAACCCTGAGAGGAATGGGAATCCAGAACACTTAATTGTGCTCATAGGAGACCTATAGCTGAACCAGGAAGAAGTAGTCAGAACAGAGCAAGGAAACACAACATGGCTCAAAATCAGAAAAGGTGTACATCAGATATGCCTCCTATCTCCATATCTTTTCAATCGATATGTGAAGTAGATCATTGGGGAGATTGGACTATGAGGTGGAACGTGGTATCAGAGTTGGAGGAAGACTGAAAAACCTGCATTATGCAGATGACAGAGCCTTGCTTGCTGAAACCAAGGAGGACCTGAAGTTTTTGCTTCAGAAGGTCAAAAACTGTAGGTCTTCAATATGAATGTAAACTCAAAACCAAGAAAATTAAGATTATCATCACTGTGCCAGTTGGCAGCATCATGATAGATGGAGAAGAGACTGAGTTTGTTAACAGCTTCAACTTGCTTGTCTCCACAATCAATATTCCTGTTACTAATAGCCAGGAAATCAAAAGACAAATTAATTGCATTTGGATAGTCAGGGACCTCTCCAGAATACTGAAAAGCAACGAGGTCAGTCTAGAGTCCAAGCTGTACCTGTTTGAGGACACGGTCTTCACAATCACTTGCTATATACATCAGAGAGCTGGACAATAACTATGGATGACAGAAGAAGATTTGATGCCTTTGAGTTGTGGTGCTGGAGAAGAGTTTTGAACATACCATGGGCCACCAAGAGAACAGATAGATCTTTCTTAGAGAGGATGAAACTAAGTTTCTTCTTAGAGGCTAGGATTTTGCAGCCCTGTCTCATATACTTTGAGCATGTAGCCAGGAAGGACCAGTCCCTGGAAAAGGACATCAAGCTTTGAACGGTGGAGGGACAACGCAGGAGAAGAAGACCCCATATGAGATGTATTAACTCAGTAATTGGGGTGTTGGGGTAGGTCTGTCAGAGATAGTGAGATTGGCTCAAAATAGAGCAGAATTCAGAGCTACTATGCATAGATTTACTATGAGTCGCAGCTACTAGTTGGCACATAACAATAACAAAGTTACTGACAATGTTTTATTTCATTAAAGATCTTGAAATACTATTTGACGATAAATGAGATATTTCCTCTTTGTTATTCCAATCCTTTAAGGTCATATGATTATTTCTTGTTGCTCTTATGTGCTGTTGAGTCACCAGCGAGTCAGTGACACTATTACGACAACCCTAAACCCTGCTCTATGCCGTGGCAATCTTACTGTCTCTGACATACCTACCAGCATTACCCCAGTCACTGAATCAATCCATCTCATCGAGGGTCTTTCTCTCCTGTGCTGCCCCTCCAACCTCCCAAGCCTGATGTCCAAATTATGTCAAATGAAGCTTCAGGATCCTTATCTGATTTAAAGTGGTTAATAGTTGTCCATAGTAGATTATTAATGCAAAGAATATTGATCTTTATGCATTTCATTTCACTTTTTACAACTTCCAAGATTCCTAGATTTATGTGTTGCTTTCTACATTCTAATTCATAGATGCTTGTGGTTTCTGCTTTATGTCTTATCTATACCAAGGTGTAATTGTGTAAAGTATTTTAAAAATAGTTCTAATGTACTCTATTTACTTTGAGACCTAATTTTCTTTTTTTTTTTCTTATGAAACGCATTGTTTATTTTCCGTCAACCTTATTTCCACTTTTTAAAAGACAGTTTAAGACCATTCCGTGGTGGTACCCACCCACTCAGTGGCCTGAGCAGTGGGGGCTGCAGACCAGTCTTCAGTTGCAGGCTGAGCACTCCAGTCTTCAGCAGGGAACTGCTGAATCGGCACAGAGGGCACCTGGAGGCCTTCGGACCAGTCTGTCACTTCAGGCTGAGTAGCAGTGAATTCAGGAGCAGGGGCAGTCCATTCTCCCTGAAACTCCTCCTTGGTCACAGCCTTTTCAGCAGCAGCCTGTTCTTTCTTTTCAATCTCTTCTGGATCTCCGGATCTCCGTAGAAGTACAGATCGGGCATGACCTCCCACGGGTGCTCCCGGGAGATCGTGCCACGCATGCGCAGGACTTCCCGGGCCAGCATCCACCACATTAGACCCACAGAGTGAGCTCCCTTGTTGTTGCATGGGATGGCAATGTCTACATAACGCAGAGGAGAATCTGTGTTACACAGGGCAATGGTGGGCAAGTTAACATAAGATGCTTCTGTCAGAAGCTGGTGGTCAGCCCTGGGATCAGTAACCACCAGAAGACGAGGCTCCCGGAAGGCTGCTGGATCTGGTTAGCGAAGGTTCCAGGAGTGAAGCGCCCGACAATAGGAGTGGCCCTAGTAGCAGCAGCAAACTTCAAAACAGCTCTCTGGCCTGTATTTCTGGAGGAAATGACACTGACATCAGCTGGATTTTCAATGGCAACAATGGCGTGAGCTGCCAAGAGCAGCTTCTCCCAGGTCCTCTTCAGGTTTATGATGTAGATGCCATCACTTTTCCTTTTGTAGATGTACTGTTCCATTTGGAAGTCAAGGTTGGTG
>NW_006399788.1:1463857-1497494 GCF_000299155.1 Elephantulus edwardii | reverse complement strand
CAGGTCCTCTTCAGGTTTATGATGTAGATGCCATCACTTTTCCTTTTGTAGATGTACTGTTCCATTTGGAAGTCAAGGTTGGTGCCGCCCAAATGCGTTCCTGCTGCAAGGAATTTGAGGACATCCTCCTCCTTCATCTGCAGGACATCAAGGGCTCCGGACATTGTGGAAGTTTCCGTTTTAAGTTACGTCGGGAACCAGAACAACGCCATATGGACCCTTGTGCGGGTAGCGAGGAAAAGAGCGAGACCTAATTTTCTTTAGAGTTATCAACTACTATAAATTAACTATTTGCAACACAATAGTTATTAGTATCTAGTTCTAAATATTTTCATCATAAATCTAGTTTTGATTTTTTCAAGTGCCATATCCATTCATCACAATATTTTATCTTATTTAAAATATAAACAGGAGGTAACTAATATATATTTTCCACTGTATTCCATTCTATAAACTGGGCAAATTGCACAAAGCTGTAACTGATATATGGACTCTTCTTGTACTTTAAAGTGTTTAAGTTCTAGTTGTTGATTTATACGTGCTTCCTTTATAGATTCTGACACAGAAATTCACTATCTCTCAAAAATCAACTACCATTTCTAACTTTAGTAATAGCATTATTCTTTTAGACTGTCAGGCTCAAACAGTAAGATGTATGGGACTATATCCAGTCACTTCTTCCTTTGACCTGCCTTCTCTCTCTGCCCTTCTCCACCTGTTGTAGCTCGGGAGCTCCTCATCTATACTTTTATAACACCTCATCTTTACTTTTATAACAGCTTTTTGTTTCTTTGATGACATTCCTCCCCTTCTCCAGTCTTTTTCTGGTAATGTTTGCAGCTTCATACGTCCCTCTAAAACACTCTTTTCTTCTAATATCTTGATTTCATTAATATATTCTAATATCTGAACTCACTCACTTCCCTTTGCTAACCTTTTTTTTTTCTTTAATCTTCCTGTAAATGCATCCTTACTTCTACAGAGGATCGTTTAACTTTCCTCACACAAAGCAGGCCTAACTTTGTCTTTCTTGCAGTGCTGCCTGCTGAGAGAGACCCACACAGGTGAGCATCAATTAGTTATGGGTAGATAGTACTCAGTATCCTCATAGCATTTCTTACCAGTTATGCACCAAGAAATTGAACCAAATAGTTCCCAAACCACTGAGTAATTCACAGAGAGGCCTAACAATTTTCCTGATCCTTTTTTTGGGGTGGGATATTTAACAATGTGGAAGGGCCATGTGGCTTCTTCTCTCCAGCCTGGTGTGGGGAATGTGCTGCTCACAAAATCATCTTATAGATTTAAAAGTACAGAAAATAAGCAGTTGATCTGCTTAAATCCACCTGGAAAAAGTAATGAAAGAGTAGCAAAATTACAAACTTAACTACAAGTGAGCAAGAATGTTTTCCTAAAATACTTGGAAAAATATTTCTGTCATTTAGAGATAAAAACCACTAAGTTAAGAGGTTTATATACATTTATTTCTTGTATTCTCACATTGGGCTTTATAAAAAGAAACCACTTTTCATGGCTGAAAAGAAAGTTTTCATTTTAAACCTAATGAGACAAAAAGAGATTGTACCCACTTTTAACTCTGGAGGCTTGTTTATCACATTAAATTCTCTAGAGCAAATTTCATTTTCTTGTAGGGATGAGAGGCTTCAGGATAAAATACAGGAATGCTTCAAAACAACTCCACTATATTTATTTTTACAAAAGCAATATTGTCTTTCCCAAAATAAGCCTGACACTAGAGAACATTTGGAAGTCAGGGAAATGTTATTTTATAAGTCATTCTGTATGTACCCCGTGTCCTCTACTACACACCGAGCTCTACGCCAAGCTCCTACTGGGCCTGCTCTTGATGAACAGCTTCCAAGCATTAGAAATCCCCTTCTCTTCCTACTCCTGAGACAAATATGTAATTAACAGTGGTTACCTCTAGGCAAAGTAGGACAAGTCATTAATACAGCCTTGCTAATCTAAAGGTTAGAGAATGGAGTTCACCTAGAAACATCTTCTCAGACAGACCTTGAGATCTACTGCTAAAAAATTAGATTCACTTCAGAACATATGGAGTACAGTTTTACTCTCATCTATATGAGTCAGAACTGACTCAACAGCAACTCGTTTTAGTAGTTTGAACAAGAGATTTTGTTCTCTCATAGTGGTGGAGTCTGCAAGCCTGAAAACGACATTTTGTCTAGGCCATGTTTCCTCTGACAGCTCTCGGTAAGAGTCTTCCCTGGCCTCTTTGAGCTTCTAGTAACTCCCAGCAATCTTTGACTTTTTATAGATACATCACTTCAATCTACAATCTACATCACCTTTTCTCTACTTTGCCGCCTTATCTATATGTTCACTCTTCTCATAAAAAGCCCCGTCATTAGATTTCATCATTTTAACTCCTTAAATCTACAAAGACTTCACTCTCAAAGTCCCAATTGAGGTTGCAAGTCCCAACTGAGGTTGCAAGTGTGTATGAATATTTTTAGGAGAATATTCTACCAATTACTGGCTTCTTCCATAGCCACAGGTACTGGAGCTGCCCCAATAGAGAACTGCTTGCTTATGGTTCTTAGGCATTCAGTTTGTCTAGCTCTGTGACATGTCAAGTGGGTTCTCAGGTGTTTTGGCTGGAATCTCAGGTATCAGACTCTCACTAATTGGGAGAAATTCTAACTGTCCTTTCAGCTCAGCTCTATAAAGCCACGTGGATTCTTAGTTTATTCACTTTTCCAAGTCTTGACAAATGGTCCCAGTTAGTATTACAAATATGTTTCCTTGGTACTCTATCAAGCCCTAGCATTATTTCAAACTCAAAACTGTTTTACTTTCGCTCTCCAATTGAGTACAGTTAGAAAGATACAATTTTATGCTTACCTGCATTTTATTGACTATGTAAAGACACTTCACTAAATAGATCATAAAAAAATTATAGATGGCATGAAAATTGAAATTTCAGAACATTTCATTGTTCTCAGAGGACACATGGATTAAGGGATAGTTGTTTAGACAGAACAAGGGGATATGGAATAATTCAAGACTGGAAAAGATGTGTAGCAGAGTTGCATACTTTCATCTTATTTAATCCTTATGCAGCCCAAACTGTATGAGAAGTTCAACTACAAGAAAAAGAATGTAACATCAGGATGGGAGGAAGACTCACTAACAACCTCTCCTACACATGTAAGACAACTTTATTTGCAAAAAGTGAAGATGACTTGACACACTTAACTGATGAGGAAGATCAGTATGGATTATATTGAATGTAAAGCAATTTTAAAAAAAATATTCTTAACTCATTCCCATAAGGACAAATACTGTGTAAGACCATTGTATAAATAGATAACTAGTAAAGACTATTAGTAGAAATAGATACCTAATAAAATGTATATGAGGAATAAGGGTGGGGGAGAAGCAGGGGGTAGACAAGGGGGGGTTGGTAACCATAAGGTAGCATAATTTGACGGGTGGAGGGGGGTGGGTAAAGGAAGTGGGAAGGATCTCATGTGGAAAACAATGTGTACAAACTTTGTTAAGTAAACCAGTATAAAATAAAAATTTTATTAAAAAAATAAAACAATGCTTCAGTGTTGGGTTAAGAAAAATTTTCCTAACTGAACCAATAAACATAATAAACAGAAAAATAGATGTCAAGGATTCCATTCAATTTGGATTAACAATCAATGCCCACAGAAAAAGAGCTAAAAAAGAAAAACCAAACAACATATTCCATTGGAAAAAATTGCTGCAAAAACTACTTTGAAGTCTTATTAAAAATAGTAAAACTAAGATATCACTTTGATAAACACATTATGTGTGACCCAAGTCCAGATCTCCTCAATCTCTTCATGAGCGTGTGATAGATGGACGATGATCGATGATTTTACTACTGCACTTGAATTGTGATGCTGCAAATGAAGAAAATCCTCTCAATAGTTTCTACAATTGAGCTCAAACATTGGCAGTCATGGAGATAGTGTGGATCGCACCCACCTATCAACGGCAATAATGTGCATACTCATCAAGGAATCCATTTTGCTACACATAAAATTACGTATATCCATAATCCATGGTTCTAAACATTCTTTTGCCAGATTAGGGCAGTAGGTTTGTGACTGGGAATGAGAAGAGTTAGGGATGTATATATTTACTCAAATTCCTTCTCTGACACCATGGTGATAGAATAAAATTATATCACTTGAAGTCATACTTATTTTTAATTTCATGTTTTCTTCAGTATGCTATGGAAATATCTTCCATGTCTACTTCAGTAAGACTTGTTTTATGTATCAAATAGGTATTAAATTTTAGTTTTGTGAATTTAATGAGACACACATTTGTATGACAAAAGTAATTGTATGACATACCTTTAACGAGACAGACATCTGTTTGGTTTGGGTTTTTGTGGTGTTTTTGGTTTGTTTTTCTTTTTCTATTCTCTTTGGCTTATTGGTATTGTGTAATCTTAAATTCTTAGTATTTTGTCAACTTTGCATTCCTGATGTAAAATACACTTTACTACCTAAAATTTTAAAATATACTCGTAACTTTTGTTTGATAATAAAACCATAAGAATTTGAAAAATATTAACTTTTAAAATATGTTATTAGGTGAGTTTACCTAACAGGCTTTTATATTATCAGATTCAATGTCATAAAAATGGTATTTGAAGCTTTTCTTTCCTGTTCCTGAACAATTTTATGTCACAGGAATGAGGATCAAGGTAGGGATGGGACTCAGAGATGGAGAAATGGCCAGGAATGGAGTTGGGATCTGGAATAAGCTCAGAGTTAAGTATGATTTGGAGTTTAGGATGTGAGAAAAGTCAGAGACAAAATTCATATAGTTAAAAATGAAAAATGTAAACTGATGAAATTCTGTAGGCTGTAATTTCCTCAGCCAGTGAAGATTGATGAGAAAAATTTGGTGTTCCTGGCACTACATCTCAGAAGGGAATTCTGGCTAATATTTCTCCTGAACTCAAAAAGCCTCTAAGACCACCCATCTTAAGCTTTTGCTCTACTAATCACTATTCAATTCTACTAGTCACTATCACCATGCTTTGAAAATGCTTCAGCCATTAAATTTCCCAGAAAATAACAGAATATCCTGGCTCAGATGCATTATTTCAAGTTATAACAAGACCAGAAGAAGGACAGTCTCCGGTTCCAGTCTGGTTTAATTCCTGCTTATCTGAGATTCGGCTCATTCTACTCCTTTGCATTGTTTTTTAGTGTCAGTGTGCCTATTAATTGATACATCATTCCCCATGTCACCCAGGCACTGCCACATTCAACCAAAGAAAATAACATAACCAGTTGACCTCCATGCTACTTCATTATAAGATAGGAAACAATTAAAAAAAAAATGCTCAGAAACCTTCCTCTCATTTCTCATTACCAATATCTAAGGAACATGCTCCCTAGTCCATAGGAAGTTACACTAAAACCCAAGATTGTACCTCTTAGGCAGTTTGAATCCCTAGTAGCTCCAAGGGAGATAGATGAACAGTTTCCTCTGATGTGATTTGAGTTCTCAGAAGACCAGTGTAAGATGAGCTGTGATTCACTTCTGAATTGACAGCAATGATATGCTAATCCCTAAAACAGCCATTGTCACAGGGAATTAGGTTACTAAGAACAGCTTTGTTTAATCGGAATTTATCCTAGAGCTAAGGATAGGCGTTCACTCTGAAACACATAGTAGAGAAGAAAACATCTGCAGAAAGCTAGATTTGTATCAGGAAGAAGTAAACATATGAAAGATGAGCGTATGAAGAAGAATGCTGAGCACAGATACCCATGTTTTCAAGAACATGCAGAACTCTGTTTGAACCAGAATTCTGATATTTCTATAAAGCTTAGAGAAGGCAAGGTATGTCCTAAAATTCCAAATCAATCCCCAATTTGCTAAGACACAAACTCTGTGTAAATCTTCTTAGGGCCTTAAATGAATTCTAGTCCTCAAATGAGTTCAACATTTCTTCTCTAGAATCCTGAATCCTACCATTGATTCACTAATTAAATATTTATTAAACTCCAGTGCTGTGGTGGTCACTGTACTTAGGAATCAATTACACAGAAAGCAGCCTGAGTAGTGCAAGTGCTAATCCAAAGGCTCATAGTTCAAATCCAATCAGTGACTTTGAACAAGGAAGATCTACGTCCATAATTATTGTTGTTGTTGCATACTGTAGAGTTGGAATTGAGGCAAGTAATTGCATGGGAGGAGATTGTCCATCCTTCTCCACTCAAAATCTGGTGGCCTCTAACTGCGTACCTTTACAAATGCAGTGCAGCTTCTTGCCACCAGGCCACCAGGGCTTTTATAGCTAAGAAAACTCAAAGGAACGGTTCTGCTCTCCATGTAGATTGAGTTTGCTCCATCTCATGGCAAATCCAATGGCAACTAACAACAGTAAAACAGATTAACTCAATGGGGGGCTTGGGGTGGGGGGGAGGAGAAAGGAAGTGTGACATGTCTGGTGTGACAAAGTATATGAACTTTGTTAAGTAAACCAATATAAAATAAAAATTTTATTTTCAATTAAAAAAAAAACAAACAAACCCAAAGAGCTTAACTCCTCAACTCTTTTTTTAAGCTGGAAGTATCCCACACCTGTCACTAAGATCTCCTCCCTGTCATCATGCTGCTGTTCCCTACCTGTCACAGAGGCTCTTCTCCATACTGATGTCTCTCTGAACTGGACCTGAGCAGGAAGGCCTCTTAAGATGTGGTAGATTAGACTTCATCATTGACTTCCTTAGAGCTAATCCTCCTTTTCTTCATTTTGAATAGTCTAATCTGAGTGAGCTTTAGCATGACTCATGCCTAATCCACCTGAGTTAGTACAACATTAAACCTAATGCTTTAGGAGTGTTCTTCCATGTTTAAATGGATTTGTCATCACAATTTCATTTCAGAAAATTCTTGATGGTTGTGGATCTTGTTATGTAATATTTTTTTCTAATGCATTTGGCTTGTCCATGAAATGTAATGGAAAATGTAAAATTTTTTCAGTGCTTATATACTAAGTACCTGCTGAGACCAAGGATATATGCAAATTGGCACAGAGAACCCAAAGATAAGTACTGTGGATTAGAAGGAAAACTTCAAAGAAGATACAGAAGTTTCAGGGGACCTCTGGTGGCGTGATCACCATACAGCGTGAGCTGTACTCATAACCTATAGGCCTCACCTCTCTGATGGTTCAAATCCACCAATGGTTCTTTGAGAGAAAGATGGACAAGCTCTTCCATGCATTTTAATGCCTTGGAAAAATCACTGAAGGATCAGCTATGCGTTGGCTCCAACTTGATGGCAGTGAGTGAATGATAGAAGTTCCAGAGGGAAAAGCAAATATTAATCAGTTCTTCTTCTAGATCATAGAAAATCATAACTAATGAGGACAAAGAGAGGCACAGTAGAAAGAGAATACAGAAAAAAGAAATGCATAGTGATTCCAAAGAGTATTATGGAATTATTTTAAACAGTATCAAATGGGCTGGAAAATATCTTCAGATACCATTAAATTTTGATTATAAAACAGAGTCTCACAGCCATGTGTTAACTTTTAAGAAACTTTATGTTTAGTGTGTTCATTTAAAATTAGAGCAATACTTTAGTATACATTAATATCACATGCAAGCAAGATTCTGCTGAAAATTATCCAAAAATGACTAGAGCAATATGTCAACAGAGAACTGCCAGATGTGCAGGCTGGGTTTGGAAGAGGCCATGGTACTAGGGATATTATAGCTAATGTTAGATGAACCTTGGCAGAAAGCAGAGAGTACCAGAGGAATGTCTATCTGTGCTTCATTGACTATGCAAAGGCATAGTCAATGGGAATCCCAGAACATCTGCTCGTGATTATGTGAAACCTATACTTGAACCAAGAGGCAGTCATCAGAGCAGAGCAAGGAGACACTACATGGTTCAAAATCAGGAAGGATGTCTGCCAGGGATGTATTCTGTCTCCATACCTTTTCAATCTGTATGCAGAACAGATCATCCATAACGTTGGGCTGTATGAGGAGGAATGTAGCATCAGGATTGGAGGAAGATTCATCAGCAACCTGTGTTATGTGGATGACACAACCCTGCTTGCTGAAACTGAGGAGGACCTGAAGTGCTTGCTCCAGAGGGTCAAGGACTGCAGCCTTCAATATGGATTGAAGCTCATTATCAATCAAAGAAACAAAGAGTCTCACCACTGGACCAATTGGCAGCATAATTACGGATAGTAAAGAGATTGAAATTGTTGATAGTTTTAGTTTGTTTGGTTCCACAATCAACATGCTTGGTAGCAGCAGCCAGGAAATCAAGAGATGAATTGCATTGGGAAAGTCAGCTGACTTTCCAGAGTACTGAAGAGCAACGGCATCAGGCTGGAGACTAAGGTGCACCTGATCAAGGCCATAGTCTTCACAATTGCATGCTATGCCTCAGAGAGCTGGACAGTGACTAGGGATGATAGAAAGATAGTTGAGGCCTTAAGCTGTGGTGCTGGAGAAGAGTGTTGAATATACCACGGACTGCTAGGAGAACAAACAGGTTCATTCTGGCGAGGGTGAAACCGGGCTGCTCCTTGGAGGCAATGATCCTGAAGCTTTGTCTGACATACTTTGGGTATATTGCAAGGAGCGACCCGTCCTTGGAGAGGGGCATCATGTTAGGGAGGGTGGAGGGATGGCACGAAAGAGGAAGACCATCAATGAGATTGATCGATTCAGTGATTGAGGTAATGGGAGTAGGTGTGTTGGAGACAGTGAGGTTGGCACGGGATTTAGAGCAGGGTTTAGGGCTCTTGCCCATAGGGTCGCTATGAGTCACAAGTGACTTGACTACGTATAACAACAACAAATTAGAAGATGTAAAAACAATACAGCTAACATAAAAACCAGTGAATAAACATCAATTTTAGGTATCTAGAAGGTGTGGCTCTGTGGAACTTTTTTCTAGAATATTCTGAGTAAACGTGTCCTTATTTTGTAAGAAGTCCTGGTGGCAGAGTGATTAAAGTGCTTGGTTGCTACCCAGAGAGTTAGTAGTTCAAACTCATCAGAAACTCCATAGAACAAGATGTGGCAGTCTGATTCTATAAATATAACTTTGGAAACTGATGGAGCAGTTCTAATCTATCAGATACAGTTTGTATGAATCAGAATCAACCTGAACTCCCAATTACTCCTCTATTTGTGATTGTATATGTAATTATACTCTTTTTCCATGCATTTTCTATTATTGGGCAATAGCCTCCTGTGTTATTAACTGCCTCTGAAAATCCACCGAGGGTCAGCTATAGGTCAATTCCAACTTGGTATCCAACAACAATATTATGGTCTTAGTCAATTCAGAGCAGTGTGCTTAATTCCAACATTGGGTTACTCTTAAGAAAGTTCAGTAGAGTCCTATTTATAAACCTGACATTGTTCTCCTCACTAAACACATTTGTTAGTCCCTTCAAAATAAAGAACATAGTAGAACTTTGTTTGTTTGTTTGCTATTCCCCCAAGATATCTTTCGCAGCTGAAAATGTAGGCACTGAGGTATTACTCAGAAAGTCTAGCTCTTTAGGCTATTATAAGTCTATGCTACTACCCAGCAAGCTGAGCCTAACAGGACCCATTTGTGCCAGTTTTTAGAACAATAATCATTAGTTTTCCTGCCTCCATCCCCTAAGCCTGGGAGTCTGACTCACCAAGTCTAGAAGAGTCCCCCCCACCCACAGCCTTCAAGAGTGTTGCTTAATGTTGTTCATGATTCAGACTGAATCAATCACAACTAGTCAGTGGGCAGAGGGGGATCCGATTCCACTAGAGGCCCTTTTTCTGTGGCTTTCACATCTTCATGTCCTGGAGCTGGGTTTAGTAGTCTGGAGAGAACCGCAGTCACAAATGTTATTAGCTGATGTCAAGTTGACTCCTTGAACCAAGGACCCAAAGCACAAGAGAAAGACGCAGTGCCCGCTCATCCCCTGTTCAGTCCTGGATCAGACCACCATGGTCCATAGGGTTTTCAGTGACCGGTTTTATGAAGTTGATCGCCAATCTTTCTTTCTAGTTCATATCTGTCCGGAAAACCTGCTAAAGTCTACTCTGCATCACAGCAACACACCCCACCCCCACCATCCAGTCAATTCTGACTTGTAGTTGTTCTCTGCCATGTTTCTGAATTTACAAATCTACACAGGAGGAGACTGCTCATCTTTCCTATCACCCCTGCAGAGCAGCTGGTAGAATTTGAACCACTGACCTTATTATTAGCAATGCAACATATCATTGTTACTCTTAATGTGCATTGACCAGGAAATCAACCTGATTCTCTTTATTCTTCATTTCCTACAAGGTAAGGCTTCTACCACTGAACCACCACTGTTGTGTTGCTAAGGACTGTTCATTCAGAACCAATCCATAGCTAACATTCCAGTGGGTTTTGAGAGGCATTAAATTACATAGGAAGTGATTCCTTAGATTTCTCCTATAAAGCAGCTGGTGGATTCAAACAGTATGCCTTTTGACTGACAGAGCAACTCTTTACCCCTAAGCCACCTGCACTCCCTGAATTATCATTTGTTGTTGTTTGTTGTTATACGCTGTTGAGTTGTCTGCAACTCATATGACCATATGCATTATAGCTCTGAACCCTTCCCTATCCTGAGCCAGTCTCACTGTCTCCAACACACCTAACCACATTATCTCCATTACTTGTCAAGTTATCTCATCCAAGGTCTTCCCCTCTTGAGCTGTCCCTCCACCCTTCCAACCAGGATGTCCTTCTCCAAGGACTGGTGCTTCCTGGCAACATGCCTGATGTGAGATGAAGCTTCAAAATCCTCATCCCTAAGGAGAAACTTGGTTTCACCCTTTGTAGGGAAACCCTATTTGTTCTCTTTGCAGTTCACGGAATGTTCAACACTATTCTCCAGCACCACAACCTACTATTACAATCTACCATTACACCTCCTACCATCACAATCTACCATTACACCTACATTATTCAGGAAAACGCCAACCTTCTCCCTCTTCCACCATCCCCAAATCAAAACCATTACTGTTGAGTTGATTCTAACTTAGAGAATACATATCACCAAAGATATCAACGTATCCTAGCTTGCTTAGGACATCTCCAGTTTTAGCCTAGACAGTCTCATGTCCTAGGAAAAAACTCTGTTGTAAATAAACCCAGACAGTTGGTCATTCTAAATCCATTCCTCTCTTCTTAGGAGCTAAGTCAGATAGTGTTTAGATCTTATAAATTATTCAAGACAAGATATCCCTAAGGACTGGAACTAGTGTTCACATAGTTGATGTACACTTCATGGGTCTCTCCTCTCATTACAGTACTGCTTCTGAAAACCGGTTGGAGGCTCAATGGAAGACACCAACATTTAAATTGGAAACTGAAGGAAAGTCAGGGTCAGCCCCTGCTTGTGGTGAGTACTTCAAATCCATTAAACCAGACTTTTCAAACTTTGATGTGCATAAAAATTCACTTGGGGTCAGATTCCTGTATTATAGAGCTTGATTAAGGCCCAAGAGTCAATGTACAGACCAGAAACAATTAATCAGTATATATGTGGTGCAAGACAAATTAAAAGGACCAGGAGAGAACTGCTAAAGGCAGACACAAGAGAAAGGCTACCAAAAGTGTATTGTTTTTTATTATCAAGCCCACACTGACTCATAGCTGACCTTTCCAGCAGGTTTTCAGAGGCCAGAAATCATTTGGGAAAAGACAGCCTAACTTTCTCCCACAAAGCAGTTGGCATATTTGAACCATGTGCCTTTGGGCTGGCAGTATAACACCTTACTACTAACCCACCAGAGCTAGGAATCAATATTATAGAAGTCTTAGTTTTCACTTACACAGCATCACATAAAAAACTTGTTTTTTTAAGAATTTTAAGTGCTCAGTAATCATTATTTGCCTTGGCAAGATCATTGGAGTGTAACAGGCAAACAAAAGCCACCCCCATCCCTCCTACATGCACATGAAAAAGCAATATGAAGTGGAGAAATGAGCTGATTTACTCAGAATCTAAGTCAATCAGAATAAGTCAATCAATAACAGTACCTAAAACCCATTCTAGTTGCCTAAGACAGAAACGTACAAAAAGCCAGCATTTCAGCCACTGCCCCTGATTTGTCCTGAATTGTAAATGCAAGGGGAGTTAAAATGGAAAATACTCTGGTCATCCTGCCCACCTAAAAAAGAACAAATGGAAATGCTTCCTGTTCCATAATTCATTAAGAACCAAAGATCCAGGTTGTGTTCCCTGGTTTTGGCTACAGTGATCCTTCCCCCTCCTCCCTCTTAAATGCCACCTCCACAGTGCTTAGTCATAGTTCCTTGTGCAAAACCAAGTAATTTCAGTTAAAATTATTCTCCAAAACATATGCCCATTTCTGGCTTGGCCTTTTTGATCTTATCACGGTCATCACCACCATTATTCTGTCCATCTGTTCAAACTACCCTTCTATACAGATCTGGATTCAAGGTTGATGGGGTCTAGAGAGACAATTCTCTCAAAATGTACCAAGACTGAGCAGTAGAATCTCAA
Organism: Elephantulus edwardii; assembly: GCF_000299155.1. Classification (NCBI taxonomy): domain Eukaryota; kingdom Metazoa; phylum Chordata; class Mammalia; order Macroscelidea; family Macroscelididae; genus Elephantulus; species Elephantulus edwardii. The sequence continues at coordinate 1,484,920 of NW_006399788.1, read as the reverse complement.
CAGAAGGGACTTCGATTTCTGACTACCTATTTATTTATCTGTATTTTTATACTTATTGTAAAGGGAGTATTTTCACTTTTACGCTTTTCTTACAAAATGTTAACATGTTATTATGTGCCGTCTAGTCACCTGTGACTCATAGTGACCCAATGTACAACAGCCCTGAACCCTGCTCTATATTGTGCCAGTCTTATTGTCTCTGACACACCTACCCCATTACCCCAGTCACAGGATCAATCCACCTCATCAAGAGTCTTCCTTTTTTGTACTGTCTTTGCAAACTCGCAAGCATGATGTCCTTCTCCAAGGACTCATCTTTCCTTGCAACATGTCCAAAGTATGTCAGACAAAGCTTCAGAATCCTTGCCTCCAAAGGGCAGCCTGTTTTTACCCTCTCTAGGATGAAGCTGTTTGTTTTCTTAGCAGTCCATGGTATATTCAATACTCTTCTCCAGCACCACAGCACAAAGGCATTGATCCTCCTTCTATCCTCCCTAGTCATTGTCCAGCTTTCAGATGCATAGCAAGATATTGCAAAGACTATGGCCTGGATCAGGTGCACATTGGTCTCTAGACTGATATCGTTGCTCTTTAGTACTCTGGAGAAATCCCTGACAGGAGACTTTCCCAATACAATTCATCTTTTGATTTCCTGGATTTTTGTACCAAGAGTGTTGATGGTAGAGCAAAGCAAACTGAAGCTAATAATTATCTCAGTCTCTTTACCATCTATTATGATGCTGCCAATTGGCCCAGTGGTGAGAATCTTTGTTTTCCTGATGTTGGACTTCAATCCATATTGAAGGCTGCAGTCCTTGACCTTCTGCAGCAAGTGCTTCAGGTCCTCTCCAGTTTCAGTAGCAGAGTTGTGTCATCTGCATAACAGATTGTTGATGAGTTTACCTCCAATCCTCATGCTACATTTCTTCTGATAGAGTCCAGCCTCCCAGATAATTTGTTCTGCATATAGATTGAAAAGATATAGATATAAGAAACAGTCACAGGTACACCCTTCCCAATTTTGAACCATACAGTACTTCCTTGCGCTGTTCTGATGACTGCCTCCTGGTGCAAGTATAGGTTCATATACATAAATATATTTTTATTACATACATATAGATGTGTATGTATATAAATACAGACAAAACTGTTCTCTCTCCAACTAGATTGAAGGTCTTTAAGGGAAGAAACCTGGATACTCATATCTGTTTTACTTGCTCATTTCAAGTAACTATTAATAGATGTTATTATTAGGAAGCTGACTCTTCTTCCCAAATTTAAGGCTCTCAAATGTCTGCAATTAAAATCCTCTGGTTAAATAAAATGGACTTTATAAGGGACTGGGGTGGTGTAGCATCTTTCAGTGCATAAAATATCAAAATTAAAGAAAGTCAGCTTTGTATCAGTCTCATGATTTGTGTTGTTTTCTCCCCTTCTTCACAGTGAGTGCTCTAGGATTCAATAAGGCAATACTATCATTAACTCCAGTAAAATGGTAGAAATACCTGGCTTAAATTGTAAACTTACCTTTGTTTCTCAACTCCTACAGTTCCAATAGAAACTGTAAATTATACAATAGTATGTGAGTAAACGTCAGTATTTTGTAGTCTTTTAACTAATGAAAATCAAAATCCATGAGGCAAGATTTTCACTCAACCTCCTGAAGTATCTTGATTCTTAAGGGAGATTTTACAAGGTATTATGACTGTGATTAAATAAGTTTTGTTAACATGTGCAGAATTTTTCTTAGTTAGGAAGGTATTTTCCACCACAAGTGCCTGGAGCCCTCAAACCCACTGCACCTCAAGAAGCCAGAGTCCAGATTCAGCTGACATTAAAGACCCTAGGCAGGGCTTGACCTTTCAGTGTCTTACCAGCCCAGCACACTCAAATACTGGCAAACTCCTTGCCCCAGACCCCCAGTTCATCTGGCAAGTCCGCTCTGCCAACCCTCTCGTGGGGCTATGAGTAGCCTGCAACTCAAGAGCACTTAGCAGCAATAACATCAACATAGAGAGAGAGATCAGCTGGCCCAGTGGACAGAAAGCAATGCTACCAAGCCAAAGGTGGGTGACTTTTAATTTGTGGCCCTCGGACCTGTCTTTCATTGTTTTGTTCAGACATTCCTCTAGGTCGTATAGCCCTATTGTGTCCACTTGCTGTACAGCTGTAACTTGTGGTTGCTGTGAGGCTGAACACTGTGACACTGATGTGTCAAATGCATTAATGGTTGGTTACCCAATGCGGACAGAGGAAGGTGGAGCTCCCCGATGAAAACAAGGTTGGAAGGAGGAGTGGTATCCACTTCCATGATAGCTTGTCTCCGGAAACCCTATGAACCTGGAGAGTGGATGAAAGGCACCCAAGGATTGAGGACTCTCCTTCATAGGGTCACTGAGTCACCTGCGACTCGACGGCACTTAACAAGAACAACAATGAAGGTATTTTAATCTAGAATTGAGAGTAGTCCTAGAAACCAGAGAAAGTAGAATAGAGTAAAAAGTTCTGCAGCATTTACAGTCCCAAAGTGAGTAACTTTCCATGTGGTGATTTGACATCTGCTATATAAATACTCAGAAAATTAAATTTGACCAGGAAAAAGTTTCAAAGCATAAATTTAGATTTAACGAAACCCTAAGAAATCTATTTTTAAAAATCAAACCTACTAAACTAAAAACACATTGCTAACCCTGGGGTTGATTTGTACTTACTGGTGATATTTCAAGGCCTCCTCTAATTGCTTTCTGTGGGTAGTGAACAACACAGCAATTAATTGTTCCTAACTTATCTTGCCTCAGAACTATTTGTGGTCAGACACGTCATGTTGCAGAAAGTTCAATATGAATTTACAAGCTTTCTGTGCTGCTCTTTTAATCATGGGGCTCATTTTATTTTAAGGTTTCCCTTCACAGGTGAATTCTAGAGTTAGAAAGATAATTTTCAAGGGTCACAAGTGTGTTAGAAGAAAAGAATAAAAATTATGTTAGCTATAAATTTGATATATAGGCCAAGAGTCTTCCATTTCATTTCAGTTCTGCTTATCTCAGTAGATGACCATTTAAATCTACAGTGTACAAACCACAAAACTATATTCTAAGGGACTCATGGGTATTGTTACTGTTAAGTTATGTCAAGTCATCTGTGACTCATGGCAACTCAACATAAAACAAAATTAACTATTGTCCAATTCTGCACCATCCTGTGCTTAAACCCATTGTTCTGTTCACTATGTCAATCTATCTCATTGAAAGTCTATCTCTCACTGACCCTCTTTTACCATACATGATGTTCTTTTCCATTGACTAGCATTTCTTAGAAATATTCTAACTCGTAACACCCAAACTGTACCTGAGGTCCCTTCATCTTTCTAAATCTGTTTTACAAGAGCCCTCATAATCTCATATGCTATCTCCCTAGTTTATCTTTCTTTAGCAGTATGCATCAGAGAGTTGGACAAAGACTAGGGAGGATAGAAGGAGGATTGATGCCTTTGAGCTGTGGTGCTGGAGAAGAATATTGAGTCTACCATGGACTGCTAAGAAAACAAACAGGGTCATCCTGGAAAGGGTTAAACCAGTGAGATTCCTGGAGGCAAGGATTCTGAGGCTTTGTCTGACATACTTTGGACATGCTGTAAGGAGGGATTGATCCTTGGAGAAGGACATCATGCTTGGGAGGGTGGAGGGACAGGGCAGGAGAGGAAGGCCCTCTATGAGGTGGATTGATTCAGTGACTGAGGTAATCAGGATAGGTGTATCGGAGACAGTGCAATTGGCACAGAACAGAGCAGAGTTTAGGGCTGTGTACATAGGGTCATTATGAGTTGCAAGTGACTCAACAGCACATAGCAAGAACAACAGCAGGAGTGGCATCCACTTCCTAAACAACATACTTCTGGAAACTCAATGAACTTTGATAAATGTTGAAGTTATAGAAAGGCTTCAAGCTTTCTGTTCATAGGGTCACTATGAGTCATGCTTGGCTCAATGGCAATCAACAACAACAGTCCAGTTAGAAGTTTATAAATAACACCTAAAAGTAATGTGAATAATTGTTCCATTTTAAAAATTTTTACTTATCCCTTAATTTTGTATCCATTCTCTTCTTTTCTTTCAAACCTTCATAGACCTCCATCATCATCATCATTAATGAGCTCCCTATTCTACATTTTCAGTTTTGAGTTCATTGGTTATATAATATTTGTGTCTTATGAAATTACCTATAGTTTGTACAATTTTCCTTGACATTGTACCTTATCAACATTAAACATTCTATAACAATGTTCATCGCATGGTAGACACTGTCCAGGGATGAAACAAAAATACAGTATTTAAAACGGAAATTGTGACTGGGAAATACTGATTCTCCACTGAGTGAAAAGAAGTGGCATTTTTGTTTTCTTTGCATTTTCTGACTAATCTTATATTGGTTGGAGATAAGGCCTTACTTCCCTACATAAAGTCTAATAAATCAACTGCTGGGTTTTGTTTGTTTGGTTAGTAAAGAAAACACACACACACACACACACACACACACACACACTATTGAGTCATAACTAACTCTTAGCTGACCCACCACTGGGATTTCAAGCCTGTAAATTGCACAAGAGGAGAGAAGCCATATTTCTCCTGTAGAGGTGCTGGCACATGAGAACTGCTGGAACCCTTTGACCTCTGGGTGAGCGGAACAAAAAGGTAAAAGAAGATTGAGGATTCTAAGCTTTATTTTGGACAAAATGCTAATGTTTAATTTCTTTTGCTTTTAGTAGTAGTACAGAGTTATTTTTCACCTCATCACAGAAAAAACAATTGTAAGAAAAATTTGTTAGTATAGAGTTGATTCCAACTCATAGCAACCTCATAGAACAGGGTAGAAATGTTCCATATAATTTCCAAGGCTGAAAACTTTACAGAAGAAGAATGTCTCATATTTCTCCTGCTAAGTAGCTGTTGAGTTCAAATCACACAGCTGATTACTTAATTACTGTATCAGTAGAGCGCCTTATTCTAAGAGTCCGACATAATTTATTGCGAGAGAATGAACACATTCTGCGTGTATGGAGAATGTGAATCGCTGCAGTCAGAGGGCAGACTATGGTAAGCCACCTTCAAATATGTTCCCTAATGATCAAACTCCAGCTATCCAAATCCTTACATAATACTTTCTCCCAGAATGTGGACAGGACTAAACATACTGTCCAGCATAATAAAAAAAAAAATACAAGCAAAAGTGGTATAAGATTAGGTTGTAAAAGACTGATTTCCCTCTTCTTCCTTTGATTTCTCATACTCCTTCACTTGCTCTTTTTTGATAAATCCAATTTTCATACTATGAGCTGCTTTATGCTGATGCCTAAAGGACAGAAAGTACGTGAGGGTAGCTTCCAACAAAAGAATTTGAGTCTGACCGTCCCCTATATAGCAACCCACAAGGATCTGATCTCGCCAACAAACGTGTGTCAGTGTCTTAGTTATCTAGCAATGTTATAACAAAAATAAATAAATAAATAAAATCACTAGTAGCTAACTTTAACAGATATTTATTCTTTCACTATTTAAGTGGGGCTATAAGTCTAAATTCAGTGTGCCAGAACTGTGGTTAGGTGACATCCAGTCATCGATGATTGGTAGCAACCTTCAGAAGGATTGATGCCTTTGAGTTGTGGTGTTGGAGAAGAGCACTGAACATCCCATGGACTGCCAAAAGAGTAACTATGTCTCAGAAAGAATGCAGCTGGTGTGCTCTTTGGCGGCAAGGATGATGATACTTTGTGCATGTTGCTAGGAAGGGCTATTCCTTGGAGAGGGATATGGAAGAGTGAAGGTCAGCAAAGGAGAGAAAGACCCTCAACCAGGTGGATTAACACAGTGACTACTGCAATAGGCTGTAGTGTTTCAGCAAGTGTGAAGATGTCACAGACTTGGACAGGGTTCAGATCATCTGTTCATAAGGTCACTATGAGTCATACTCGACTTGACAGCACCCAACAATAACATGAACAACAGATCAGAACCTCACTCTGTCCTACCCCATGGTCACTATTTCTGATATTCTTTAGCCCATTAGAACAGTCACTATGTCAGTCCATCTAAATGAGGATCATTCTTTCCTTGTCTGACTCTACTTTCCCAGAATGATGCATTTTATCCAAGAACTGGGCTTTCTGACAACACTTCCAAAATATGTAAGATCAAGTTTCACTATCTTTGCTTCCAATGAACTCCCTGATCTCACTTTCTCTGAGACAGGTTTGTTTGTTCTTTGACAGCCCATTATATAGTCAACGTTCTCCAACACCACGATTCAAAGTCATCAACTTTTCCTTGGTCTTCCTTATGCATGGTGCAACTTATAGACCAATTTCAAATACAGCGGTTTGGATCAGGTGCATCATAATCTTTAAGCTGATATCTTTGCTCTTTAGCACTTTAAAGTGGTCCTTGACAGAATATTTCCCTAAAGCATCTTTCTCATTCTCATAGTCATCTAGTCTAGTCAGGATCAACCCATAGCAGCAGGTTTTCAGAGGATATGGGTCAAATGTGTGAGACATTCTCCCTTGGAGCAGCTGGAGGATTTCCACCTGCTTTTAGGTGGACAGCACAACTCTTTACCTAGGAGGTCATCCAAGTTCTCTAGGGAAAGGCTTTTTCTTTCTTTTTCTGCTAGCTCTAGTTTCCCAGCAGAAGAACCTGTTTCCAGAGTGAGCTTGGCGTTACAGAGGTCTCCCTTTCTCTGCTTGCTTCCCTATCATTTTAATACAAAAGATAATGCAGACTACAACCTAGTGAAACTCATTTCATATCCAATCAAGGATGTGACCTGCTTAAGGATGTTGCATTCCACCCTAAGCCCATTACAATTGGTTGACTAATCAAATAACTTCACATTAAGAGGGCAGGTTACATCATTACACAAATACATCTAATTTTACCTCATTAGAATTTATAGAAGTTAGGATTTCAACACACTGAAAAATTACATAACACTGAAAATCGAAAATCATAGTGTAGCAACATCCACATGTATTTTGGAGGGACTCCAGTCAATCCTCAACAATAAATTTGGGAGTAGATCATTTCTGAATTGAGGAGTGATATGCCTAAATTTTTGTTAGGTGCCTTCAGATTGACTCGATTCATAGAAACTCTGTGAACAACAAATATGAATCATGCCCTATCCTTTACCATGTTTTGCGGTTTCTGTCACGTTCAAGTCCACTGTGGTAGTCACTGTGCCAATCTACCTTGTTGAGAGGCTGCTTCTCTTTCACCAGTTCTCTCTCTTTCTCAGATGTCTATCTACAAGAACTTGTTTCTTCTGATAACAAATCAAGTGAGATGAAGTTTCACCATCCTTACTGAGAGGGAGCACTCTGGTTGCATTTCCTTCAAGACAGATTTATTTCTTCTTTTGGTGTCCATAGTATATTCAGTGCTCTTTGCCAATACCATAATTCAAAGGTATCAATTCTTCTATCTTCCTTACTCATTGTTCCAACTTTCAAATACATAGGAAGTAATTGAAAATACCAAGGCTTATACCTGAGTATTTGAACTGATAGCCTTGTCCTTTAGCACTACGTAGAGGTCCTTAACAGCAGATTTCCCCAATGCAACATGTTTTTTGATTTCCTGACTGCCGGTGCAAGAATGTTGACAGTGGATCCAAGTAAAATTAAGTCATTGGCAATTTAAATCTCTTCTACATCTTTTATTATGTAGCCTATTGGTCCATCAGGGAGAATTTTTGTTTTCTCAATATTGAGATGTAACTCATATTGTTGCTCTTCTGCAGTAGGTGCTTCATGTCTTCTTCCCAAGCAAAACTGTGTCCTTTATATAATGCAGACTGTTGCTAAATCTTTATATAATCCTAATGCCACATTGTTCTCTATATAATCCAGCTTTTCAAATGACTTATTCAATATATAAATTGAATAGGTAAAGAGAAAGGATTCAACCCTGACACACACCTTTCCCAATTTTAAATCATGCAGAATTCCTTTGCTGTGTTTGGGAATCTACTTCTCGGTCTCGGTATAGGTTTTGCATGAGCACAATTAATTATTCCAGGATTCCCTTTCTTCTCAATGTTAGCCATAATTTTTTTTTGTTCTTTAATACTTTCAGCCATAATCCATCTAACATCAGCAATGTTATCCCTGGTGCCAAAGCACAGAACTTCTGACAGCTCCATATCTAGATACTATTCCAGCCTTTTTTAATGCATGGAATATTAATAATGTTGTTTGATAGCTTCCACATTCAGTAGCCATAATTTTTTATGATCTACACAATCAAATTCCTTTATATAATCAATAAAGCACGAGTAAACATCTTTACATGGTTTTCTATTTTCAGTCAAGATCCATCTGACTTATGTTGTATAACTTGTTATACAACAATATATGATACACTTGAAGGACCCCTTAGTACACATAGGGATTGAAGTCTCCATTTTCCCAGTTAATTTTTTTCTTTAATCTTAGATATGCTTCTTGTTGTTGTTGTTATGTGTCATCAAGTTGCCTGCACTCATAGCAACCCTGTGTACAACAGCTCTGAATCCTGTTGTCCTTATAAAAAAAATATAATTTAGCCAGATTATTTCAGCATAACCATAGCACTGTCTGTCTAGGCAGTCATGACTTAACCACAGAACCACAACCCTCCCCCTAGACTTCCTCTTTAATAATTTTAGGAAACTTCATTCATGGAAAACCAAATTATGCCTGTATCATCTCTTAAACAGTTTTTTTTATTTCTTATATTTTAATCCTAGAAATTTAGGACTGGTAAAGTACAAGAGTGAATTATCTAAAGAAACTAAAGTAAGGGTATGGTACATTTGCGCACGCGTGCGCTCACGCGTGTGTGTGTGTGTGTGTGTGTGTGTGTGTGTGTGTGTATGCACTTGTAGATGTGCACACATGTCTATCAGATGAGCTGTGTATTAGCATTCATGGGCTCACCACTGCTGAGTGAGAGCAATCTAAGAGTAAGTTGGGGATTCCAGCAGGAATACACAGAGGAACAATTCAGCAGATGAGTTAAACCCAGTATGATTCCTTAAAGAGAAGGAGGGATGGCATGCTAAACTGCCTTCATTCCTGATAAATATCTACCAAACCAGCACAGCTAACCCTCCAGCAGGTTTTCAGAAGAAGTAAATTGCAAGTGAGGAGATTGCTCATACTTCTCCTGTGAAGCAGCTGGTAGATTTGAATCACGTGACTTTGAGTTTTCAGTGCAGCTTCCTATGACTTAGCCACCAAAGTGTCAATTATCATAGAATCACCTTGTGATCTAATCTTTGTTACTATAGGCCAGGATAACCCAAATTAGAAAAGGCAGCCTTCCACCTATTAAAAAAAAATGCCTATACTTCTTCAGGAATTTAAGTCTCTATTAAAACACTCCGAACATTAAATAATTTTAAAATTATTTTATTGAATTGTAGCCTACAAAATGATATGTTGAAGTTATAACCCTTGCACCCAGGAATATAACTTTTTTTAGGCTTTCTCTCACATACTTTGGGCATGTTGCCAGGAAGGATGAGTCCTTGGAGAAAGATATCATGCTTGGAAAGGTGGAGGGACAGTACAGGAGCGGAAGACCCCAGATGAGTTGGAAGACACAGGTACTGGGATAAATGGGAGTATGTGTGTCAGAGACATTGAGATTGGCTTAGGACAGAGCAGGGTTCAGAACTATGTAAGTCATAGTCGATTTGTGCTATAAGTCGACAGCTCTGACCTAATGGCCCGTAACAACAATGCAGAGAAAAAGTACATTACTTTGCAGATTTTCAATTCAATGCATTGCCTTCAAGTCAGAGCTGATTCAGATATAATCCAAGTAGTTTTTCAAAGCTGTAAGTAACATGAGTGAAGATGGCCCATCTTTCTTCTGTAGAGCCCCTGGTATACTCAGTCATCGGCATGGTCCTGCCTTTGGTTTACAGCAAAGTTCTTACACCACTAAAGTTCCCTTTTTAGATAAGTGAGTAAAATTGAGTAAATCCTACCAGCACAAGGAAGAATACTAATTCTAACCCATTTGAACTGATGTCTTTTCCAGAAGATAGACATTTGGGGGAAATATTCACTTGTAAAGGGAAGATATTACAAAGGATTTCTTGGTGTGAAATGCCTGACAAGGAAAGCTCTTCCCCTAGAGATGACAAGGAAGGAGTAGATGTGACAAAGTCCTGAATTTAGATTTCTAACTTCCAAAACTTTGAGACAATAAGTGTCTGTTCTTTAAAGTCACCCACTCTGTGGTATTTTGTTGTGGTAGCTCTAGGAAACTAAGACACTAAAATGCACACATAGCTAGTGAGTTGAATTTTCAGAATTCAAACCCAAGATGGTCATACAATATTAAAGATTAAGTGCAAAGTGTTATATTATTGATAAGATCTTGGTTTTAGACCAAAGAATGCCAAAGTTTCTACCCTTATCTTCCACTTCTTTCCAAGAACAATGATTGAATGAAATAAAATATCTCTCTATTAACAACTGGACAAGGGTCTGGCATTCTAACAAAATTCCAGAAAAAGTTGAATTAAAGCACATAGCTTCGACTCAAGACCTAATGGAGATTTTCTTCCTCCCCAAAAATGCAAAGTATGGAAAATAGCCTAAACAAATAGACTTTGTGAAGTGGGGAAGGAAGGCAGACAGAAACACCTACCCAGAGAATCACTGAGTAATCAAACTGTTTAATGAAGACTTCTTGTCCTAAGAAGACAAGTTTGACAAGATTTGCTTACCCTGTGGGAACGTAAGATCATAGTAAAAAGCCTAATCTAGCATAATACAGGGATGACAGTTCCAGAGCTAGATGTTCTAGGCTCAAATGTCAACTTAATAGATCTTAATAGAGTGCCACTTTACAGATCTGATAAGTTATATAACCTTTCTGTGGCTCCTCTCAATCTAAAAATGGAGACTTAACACCATCACATCAGGAATTCTGGAAGATTTAAGTGTAAAACTCTTAACACAATAATTGAGCACATTAGCAAGTACCCAATAAATTCTTCTTGTTGTTGTTGTTATGTGCCATCAAATAGTCTTAGACTCTTAGCAACCCTATTACAACAGCTCTGAAGCCTGCCCTGTCCTGAGCCAGTCTCACTAACTCCAACACATCTACCCCCCATTGTCTCAGTTACTGTGTCAATTTATCTTCTCTGCTGTTCCTCTACCTTTCCAAACATGATGTCGTTCTCCAAGGACTGGTTCCTCCTGTCCATGTGCTCAAAGTACATGAGACAGAGCTTAAAAATCCTTCACCCTCTCCAAGACAGACCTATTTGTTTTCTTGGCTGTCCATAGTGTGTTCAAGACTCTTCTCTAGCACCACAAATTTATTGATTCTTCTTCTGTCATTCTTAGTCATTGTCCAGCTCTCTAATGCATAACAAGTAATTGCAAAAACCATGGCCTGGATCAGGTGCACCATAGACTTTAGACTGACATCATTGTTTCTTAGTATTCTGGAGGGAGTCCCTGACAGCAGATTTTCCCAGTGCAATTTGTCTATTAGCCCTAGCACAAAGTCGAAGCATTTGTATATTAACTAAAAGGTCAAATATTCTAGTCCACTATTTGCTGCATGAGAGAAAAAAGCCTAGTGATCTGTAAAGATTGGTCCTATGAGGCAGATTTACTCTTAAATAGAGCCTAAGGCATCAATTAAACAAAAATTTCCACCACTGCACCAATAGGCAACTTTATTGTAGATGGAGACAAGATTGAAGCCATCAACAATTTTATTTTATTTAGATCCACAGGTACACCCATGGCAGCAGCAGCCAAGAAATCAAAAGATGTGTTACATTTGGGAAAATTTGCTGTGAAGAACTTCTCCAAAGTGATAAAGAGCAAGGATGTCAGTTTAAAAACTAAGACACACCTAAGCCAAGCCATGGACCTTTTACTTGCTTCTTAGACATCTGAAAGCTGGAAAATGAAGAAGGATAATTTTTGATTTGTAGAGAAGAACACTGAATGTTCTATGGGCTACCAAAAGAAAAAAACAAGTCTATCTTGGAGAAAATGTGCAACCAGGGTGCTCCCTAGGGACAAAGATAATGAAGCTTAGTCTTACATGCTTTGGGCATGTCGCTATAAAAGGCTAGTCCTTGCACAAAGATATCCTACTAGAAAAGGAGAGAGAGAGTCAGAGAAAAAGAAGACTTTCAGCATGATGAAATGACATAGTAATGGTAACCATGAGACTGAGCATATCAGGGTCATGAAGATGCCACATCACAGAGCAAAGTTCAGATCTCTTGTTCACAAGTTGTCTGTGAGTCCTAGTTGGCTCATCAACACCTAACAAGAACAAGGCAAAGTTTTCACATTTTAATACAGATACTGTTTGTTTGTAAAATTTTGCAAATATGACAAGTTAATATATTTTTTTCTTTTGAGAAGGAATGAACAAGAGAGAAGCACATTGGAAATTTGGGCACAAGGGAGCTAAGACTTTGGTAGGCTGACCAAGTGTGAGGTTTTGGCCTCTGAATGCACTGAGTGGCTGGTAGAGTAAATGGGGAGGGGAAGTAGGAGTGACGGAAGGGACCCAATGAAGAGTTTTAAAATGAACCCTAACTCTTTCTGGAACTCCAAGTATGCTCAATAAGCCACCAAAAAGACCATAGTCCCTTTCTAGTAAGTGAACAAAAGAAGGCTGCTTAGAAACCCAGAAAAATGTTCTAAGGCAAAAATAACACTTAGGAATCTTAGACAAGCCTTGCCTCCCAAGAGAACCTTTATAAATAACAATTGTCCTTTCCAAGACATCATTTCCATTGAAGTAGCAGGCACATTAAAGGGAACACAGTATTCCGGGTTAAAAATATGCATCTTCTCCCCACGTTTTTTTCTTGTTTGGGAGGGAGTGTGCAGCTCTGTTCTGAAATAAAAACTATACAGAAAAACCATACCACTTCTTTTCTCAAGTATACAAACCTACTCAAACAGACACGATTGAATTATCCCCAAATTTTACTACAATCTTATGATTTAATACAAGTACACAAAGTGTACTGAGAACAAGTTTAAATACAACTATGACAAAGAGCAGAGGAGAACGAGGAAGGAAGAAGGGGGAGGAGGTGAGAAGGAAGGAAGTTGCTAGCAACAGGCCAGACAAGCAGCTAGAGAAACATTAGCCCATTAAAGAAAAATTTGGCACAGTAACATCTTCTGTGATGAAATTTTTGAAGTCAGAATCAGCAGCTTTTTAAAATGTTTCCATTTTAGAGGTACATGTTAGTTGTGTGTCACAAAGTGTAACTTCCAAGACAGGGTTTGTGTGTGCTTTTGAGTACCAGGGCTCATGCTCAGGAAGCTCTCTCTTATCCTTCGACTGGACCTCCTTGTTCCCTGGAGAATCACAACCTAAATGCCACACACAACATCAAGAGACTGATTATGTACAAGGATGCAGGGCTGGGAGTCAGGCAGGAGGTGTCTCAGATGAATATTTTCTTGAAAAAAAATTATAGTGAAAAGTGTTTATTTCCATTATTATTTGTCTGCCATTTGTTCCCGGATAGACTTGGATTAATGATAAGAGTAGGCAGCTAGATTCCTAACGCCCTAATCTATAAATTGTACTTTTAAAAATTACTGGTACTATACTGAAAGGAGGAAAATTACATTTCCCCAAGCAACTCTCAAGGTAGAGGACTATGTGATTGGAAGCAATAATATGATAATCTATTTGCTTGGCTCCATAGTCAACAGTCTTGGCACCAGCAGCCAGGAAAGTCTGCTGTTAGGGACCTCTCCAAAGTGCTGAAGAGCAGTGGTGTCTCTCTGGAGACTAAGGTGCGCCTGATACAGGCCATAGTCTTCGCAATCACCTGTTATGCATCAGAGAGTTGGACAATGACCAAGGAGGATAGAAGGAGAACTGATGCCTTTGAGCTGTGGTGCTGGAGAAGAGTATTGAGAATACCATGGACTGCTAGGAAAACAAATAGATTTGTCCTGGAGAGGGTTAAACCAGGTGGCTCCTTGGAGGCAAGGATTCTGAGGCTCCGTCTAACTTACTTCGGACATGTAGTGAGGAGAGACCGGTCCTTGGAGAGGGACATCATGCTTGGGAGGGTGGAGGGACGGCGCAGGAGAGGAAGGCCTTCTATGAGGTGGATTGATTCAGTGACTGGGATAATTGGGATGGGAGTGTCAGAGACAGTGCGATTGGCACAGGACAGAGCGGAGTTTAGGGCTGTTGTACATAGGGTCGCTATGAGTCGCAGGCGACTCGACGGCACATAACAACAACAACAACATTATGGAGGAGCAGTATATAAGTGATAAGAACTCCAAGGATAAACAGTTTCCAAAAATGTTATCTGCTATGTAATTTCAACATTTTATAAAAAGAAAATGCTAAATGAGATCTAAAAAGGACCTTTCTCAACTCCACCCCTTTTCTGATAGCTTATAGCTTGTATGTTGTGATCATGTTGGAAATTCTACCATAACTAATTCAAATATCAGCAGAGTCACCAGCAAATAGGTTTCAGTAGAACTTCTAGACTAAGGCAAGACAGGAGACTTGGCTATCCATTTGTGAAAATGATAGGCCCTCAAAAGAAAAAAATCTTATAAGCAGTAATAGAATATTGCTGATATAGTATCAGAAGATGAGGTCCTCAGGATAAAAGATATTAAAAATATGACTGTGGAAAAGCTGCTTCCTCAATTAGAGTCTACACTAATGATGTGAATGGAGTAAAGCTTACACCAATGAAGTACTTTCATTTGCTTGTGTGGTACATCTCAAAGTGAAAATAGCTGTAAATACCATTAATAATTGAAACATGGCATAGGGCAGAGTATAGAAAAATTGGAAGTTGTAAAAATTAAATGGAATGCATATAGCTTGATATCCTAGGCATTAGTGAGCTGAAATAGACTGGTTTTAGCTCCTTTTGAATGAGACAATCATAATCTACCATACCAGCAGTGACAAATTAAAGAGGAATTATGTAGTGATAATTTTAAAGGAGTTATTTTGAGATCTGTTTTTAAATGTATTTTTGGTCAATGATATAACTTCTATTTGTATACAAGAAAACTCTAACATGACTATTATTCAAATTTATATATTAGCTACTATAGCTAATGGTTTTTACCTGCCTCTGAAGTCTGAAATTCAACAAACATGCCATGAAAACTCACTAATAATATCTAATTATTGAAGTGCAAAAGCTGGAAATAAAGGAGAACTGGTAGTTGGAAAAATATTACCTTGATGATAGAAAAAAGGCCTGAGAATTTTATGTAACCAATAATTTACTCATTGTAAATAACTTTTAAAAAAAACACAAATGACAACTATATACATGTACCTTCTTTGACAGAATACACAACATGAAAAGTAAATAAATCTGTGCAAAAAGAATGGCAGTGGAGTTAAAAAAAAAAGGCCAGGGATCAACTGCTGAGTAGCAAACCAATTGCTTGTATGCAAGTTCAAACTGAACCTGAAAAAATTAAATCCACAAGAGCCAAAATATAACCTTTAGTCTATCCTCCCTACATTTAGAAACCATCTCAGTAACAGATTTAATGTGTTGCATACTATTGATGAAAAGGGTTTAAGATGACGATAAGGACATCATGCAGGAAGAAATGTCAATTAAAAAAAAAAGACCAAAATGGATGTTAGAAGAGACTAAAACTTGTTCTTAAACAAAGAAAAACTACAATGAAGGGAAGAAACAATGGAGGAGAGTAGAATAGAAGATTTCAAAAGCCAAATTAAAAAAATAAAGTATTACGATGAAATGTACAAAGATCTGCAGAAAACAAAAAGGGAAGAGTACCCTGAGGATTTCTCAAGCTGAAATAAAGAAAGGGGGGGGGGAATCCAATTATTGAGTCAAACTACTGAAGAGTTTTATGGGCAAAATATTGGATAATGCAGGAAGCATTAAAAGAAGATGGAAGTAGTGTGGAATTACTATACCAGAAATAATTGATCAATATTTGAACATTTCAAGTAGTACACGATTAAAAAGCAGTAGCACTAAAGGAAGACCTGTAGGCAACTAATGGAAATGGAGGGGGGGGATTATATGGCTCCAGGAGCTGACAAATTAACATCTGAAGTGTTTCAACAATTAAATGCACCCTTGAATGTGCTCACTCGTCAATGAAATGAAAATGGGACGCCAGCTACATGGCTAACCAACTGAAAGATAACCATATTTGGGCCCCCTCTTTTTTTTTTAAAAAAAAATAAGGTGATGTAGTAGAATATAGACTTTAAAACAACATCATTAACATTATACCTTAAGATTTTCCCGGGACAGGGAGCTGCCAGCCCTCCTCCCACATCATCACAGTTACTCTGCTCCTTTGCTTGCAACAGGTATGTCGCCCCCAGGCAGTTACGTAGTCCACAGGAGCTGAGTCCTTACCCCTGCAGTGACTTCAGCAGACCTTCCCAGTACAGGGAGTTGCCAACACTTCCCCCATGCCACCACACATCCATTGCTTCTTTGCTTACAAACAGCTTGGGGATCACAAGAAGGGATCATCAATATATAGGATCCTGAGAAGACATCATCCTCATCTGATATAAGACTGAAGACAGGACAATGCCCTGAGGAATCATCAGAGAAAGTGGAGAAGAGAGATGAAGATTCTGGTCATGCCACTCTACAAACCAATGAGAGAAGACAAAAGAAATACTACTTAGGTCGGTGCCCCTGGTTTTGCACCACTCCAGAGACAAAGCAGAACAATAGACTCTAGGAGAGAAGACATCACCATGTGAGACACTCTTTCTCAGAGGCAACATTTTCAGGTGCAGGGAGAGAAGGGCCTGAAACACCCCTGGAGAAAGAAAAACTTTTCCATTTGGTGATGCCGTCTGCGATGGGACTATCCCAGGCACCATAGAGGTCAATAGAAATTGAGACAGAGAACTATAAGCAGAGGAGAGATTTACTTTCTTAGCTGGTACGGTGAAGTGCTACAGAGAGCTGCTTCCAAAACTAGGTGGACAAAAATTGCTTAAGGGGAGCACCTGTTCTCACATCACTCTACCACCCTGTAAAAAAAATGGAAGAAAATAGAGTTTGAGAGGAAAGAATATAATCAGGTAAGATTCCTTCAGGCTTTCATTGCAGACCAGAGAGAACCTTAGTGATGCTAGGAAAGGCAAACATTCCCAGAAAGGACTTCCAGTACAGTAAAAGACCCACCCCATAGATTCTATATTTTAAGATGGCAGTGAATCAGTAATACCACAAAGATTAGAAATATCAGCAACTTATACGGACACCTTAGAAATGGCTTAACACTTACCAAGTACACTCTACATAATGACAATAAAGCGGTAGGTAGCTTAAAGCATTGTGCAAAATCAAATCAAGTTTCCTAAGGAAAAAAAAGAGAGAGAGAGAAAGTCAGAGATATTACAGACCCAATGAATAATCTCGGAGAGGCAGAAGATATATATATTGATATGGAATAATTTTAAAAGCTACAGAAGAAGGTATACATGACAGAAGAAACAATGGAAGTGAAAAATGAAGTGAATACCCTAGAGGCAGAGAATAAGAAGACATATGTTGATGAGAAGTTATTTGCAAAGCCACAGAAGCTGTAAATGGTTGAAGAAACAATGGAACCAGTAAGAAAGGGAATACTCCAGAGACAAGGGTGAGAAGAAATATATTGATGAGGAAGAACTTGAACAACTACAAAAGAAGATACAAAAGATGGATAAAATAATTGGAGCTATAAATAAAGAGGGGACATCATGCTTGGGAGGGTGGAGGGGAAGACCCTCTATGAGATGGATTGATTCGGTGACTAGGGTAATCGGGATGGGTGTGTCAGAGGCGGTGCAGTTGGCGCAGGATAGAGCAAGGTTTAGGGCTGTTGTGCATAGGGTCGCTATGAGTCGGAAACGACTCGACGGCACATAACAACAACAACAACAACAAATAAAGAGGTACAAGAACTTAAAAAAAATCACAAGGCAGAGAAGATATATATATATATAGCCAACAGAGTACTGGAAATAACAGAAATGCATGAAAATGCAATCCAGAACATTAAGACCAAAATGGCAGAAGCATCCAACACAAGGGGGGGACAAAAATGTAGAACAGAAGACATGGAGCAGAGAGTTGGTGATCTGGAAGACAAGGACCTCAATGGAAACATATTAGAAGACAAATCAGAGATGAGACAAAGAAAATGGAGGATAAAAATAGATTCATGTGGAATGACATCAAAAGGAATGACAGACATAGAATTGGAATTTCAGAATGTGGGAGGGACAGGGAAATCAAGTGGTTCAAAGAAAACTTCCCAGATATTGTAAAGCACAAAGAAAGTCACATTCGAGAAGCGCAGTAAACACCAAATAAACTAGATTCAAAAAGATAAACATCAAGACATGTTATAGATAATTTCTCCAAAATCAAAGATAAAGATAGAATACTAAAAGCAGCATGAGAAAAAGAGAGACCTACCTATCTACAAAGGAGAAACAATGAGATTAAATTCTGATTTCTCAGCTTAAACCATGTGAGCAAGAATACAATGAAATTACACATAGAGAAGGTTGAAAGAAAATAATTTCTGGTCAAGGGTTGTGTACCCAGCAAACCTGTCTATCAAATATGAAGCAGAAATAGGCCATTTACAAAAAAGAAGGAAATTAAGGAATTTGTTAAAATAAGAACACCTCTACAAGAAATTTTAAGGGATGTCCTTGACTAAGAGACACCAAAGAAAAGTGGACGGACCCAGTAACCAGAAACAACAAAAAAAGAAATACAGCAAAATGGCAATAATAAATCCTACCCTGTCAATAATCAAAATTAATGTGAATGGATTAAAGGACCAGTTAAGAGAGAGAGTAGCAGAATAGATTAAAAAAAATATAACAAAGCCCATCAATATGTTGTCTACAAATGGCACACCTAAGAAACAAAGAAAAACACCTAAGAAACAAGGAGAAACAGACACTCAAAATTAAAGAATGGGGAAAAAATATACCAAGTAAACTGTATCCACAAAAAACAAGAGTGGCAAAATTAATCCTTGATAAAACAGACTTCAGGATAAAAACCATTATAAAAGATAACAGAAGGGCACTATTTCATGACTATAGACACAATAGATCAATAAGATATAAACTTGGTCAACATCTATGCACCAAGTAATAGACCTGCAAAATAGATAAAACAAAGGTGAACAGAATTGAAAGAGTTAGAGACAGCACCACAGTAGTGGTAGGAGACTTTAACACACCAAAGGATAGATCAACTCAGAAGAAACTTTTTAAAGATGTAGAAGACCTAAACTATACAATCAGCCAACTTTAACTAATGGATCCATTCAGGGTGTTTCACACAACTAAAAGTCAATTTAATATCTTCTCAAGAACACATGGAGCATTCTCTAGAATTGATCATATTAGGACACAAACCAAGCCTTAACAAATTAACATAGAAATAATATAAACTATCTTCTCAGACCACTATGCCATAAAACTAGAAATTAACAAGAAGAGAAAGCTTACAAAACCACCTATATGGAAACTAACATAGAAAATAACTAGGTATAGAAGAAATAAAGAATGAAATAAAAAGTTTCTTGAAACAAATGAAAATAAAAATACAACATCAAAACCTCTGGGATGCAGCTAAGACTGTCTTCAGAGTGCAGTTCATGGCAATAGGCATATGCATGTGCACACACACATGGCACAAAGAAGCAAAATTAATAATCTAATTCAGCATCTACATCAAGTAGAAAAAGAACAATAATCTAACACCACAGAGATACAACAGAAAAACAATTTAAATCATTCATCAATAAAACCAGGATCTGACTTTTCAAAAGGTTCAATAAAAATGGCAAACCACTGGCAAACTTACCAAAAGGGGGGAAAAAAAAGAGGAGACACAAATAACTCGATTTAGAAATTATAGAGGTGACATCATGACAGAACCAGATGAAAGTAAATTGATAATGTCAGAATAGTATAAAAAGCTATACTTTGTTAACTGGAAACCTTAGAGGAAATATACAAAGTCCTTGAAACTCATGCCCTATCCAGATTGATAAGGACAGATGTAGAACACTTGAACAGACCCATCATAAAAGAAAAAATTAAAAATAAAAAAGAAGGTCATAAAAATCTCCTAAAAACGTTTAGAGAAGCTGGCTTCATGAATGAATTCTGCCAAATATTAATTCTACTTAAATTATTTTTTAAAATGGAAAAAGAAGGAACACCCTTAGAGTTATTCTATGAAGCAAGCATAACCGTAAAACCAAAACCAGGCAAAAATATTACCAAAAAAGGAAAACAATAAACCATTCTCCCTCATTAATATAGATGTAAAAATGTGTAACAATACCATGGCCAAGAGAATGAGACAGCACATCAGAAAAATGATTTATCATGACCAGATGGGATTCATAACAGATATGCAAGGATGGTTCAACGTAAGAAAATTAATGTAATTCACCACATTTATAAAGTAAAATAACAAGAACCACATGATCCTAGCAACAGATGCAGAAAAGCCTTTGACTATATCTAACACCCCTTCCTAATTAAAACACTCAGCAAATAGGAATAGAAAGGGGTTTTCTCAACATAATGGAGAGTGCATACACAAAAACAAGGGCCAGTATCATTCTCAATGGAGAAAGCCTTAAAGCATTCTCCTTGTGCACAGGAACCAGACAAGGTTGTCCACTGTCAGCACTCCTATTCGATATTGTATTGTAGGTACTTGTTTGGGCAATATGGCAAGAGAAGGAAATAAAAAGGATCCAAATCGTCAAAGAGGTGATGAAACTGTCACTATATCGAGTTTAGAACTATTGCACATAGGGTCATTATGAGTCGCAAGCAACTTGACAGCACATAACAACTACAACAATGGGGTTGCCTTGAACATGTAGATTGCTTATGGTAGGATTGTTATTTTCACTACTTTGGACATGTAGCAAGGAGAGACAGGTCTTTGGAGAGGGACATCATGCTG
>NW_006399788.1:1433833-1461045 GCF_000299155.1 Elephantulus edwardii | reverse complement strand
GGGTTTTCTTGCTGTTCTTTTTCAATTTGCTGGAGATGTTGGGTTAGAGAGTTGATGGTCAATTTTTCCTGCCTTTTGATGTGTTTGCTTATTGCTATAAATTGATCTCTTATTACTGCTTTGGCTGTTTCTCAGAGGTTTTCATAAAAGGTGTTTTTATTGTCATTTGTTTCAAGAAACTTTTTAATTTCACTTTTTATTTCTTCTAGTACCCAGTCATGTTCAAGCAAGGTGTTGTTCAGCTTGCAAATGTTTGGGTTTTTTTTCTCTCCTTTATCTTCTGTGCACTCATGTTTTTCACTGCATTGTTCACTGTAGCAAGGAGTTGGAAACAACCTAAGTGCCCATCAACAAATGAATGGATAGAGTAGCTCTGGTATATTCACACAATGGAATACTACGCCGCAGTGAAAAACAAAGAACTCATGCAATACTATTCAAAATGGGTGACCCTGGATGTCATTATGTTGAGTGAAATATCTCAGCCACAAAAGGACAAATACTGCATGGTGCCACTGTTGTAAAACAGGACTGACATTGGGACTGGGGGAGACTGAGAAAGATGGGTTCAATAATGTATACTGCATTGAAACAGATGAGGTAGAAATCGGTTTAAAAGGGATATGTGATTAGGTATTTTTGTTATGACAGGAGTCCAGAGTGAAGGCTGCATAGTGGAGTGGACCTGGGGGAAGATTTGTAAAACAATGAAAGAATTTTTCTTTTACTTTTCAAAGAGAAGACTATACTGGGGGAGGGGGGGAGCGGAGAGAGAAAAGTGCAACAATGAATGAATGGAAATCCAAAGTCTCTGTAAATTTTCACTGAAATGAATAATTTAATTTTTTTTAAAAAAAGGCAGAGCAAGTTTCAGATCTATTGTTCATTGAATCACTATGAATCACAGGCAACTTGATGGCACATAATAACAACAGAGGATACTGCCTGGTTTTAAATCAGGAAAGTTATGTGTCCTGATTGTATCCTTTCAATATATTTAGTCAATTTGTAATTTGAGAAAATAATCTGAGAAACTGAACTATGGTCTCAGGATTGGAAGAAGACTCAGCAACAACCTTCAATATACAAACTTCAATACACAAAACCATCAATAGGTGACAAAATTTTACTTTCAGAGAATGAAGATATATTTTGATGAAGTCCAAAGTTCATTGTTTTCAGCACAGGTTAAAATTCAACATTGCTGTTAAGTGCCATTGAATTGACTATAAACCATAGTGATCCTATGAATAACAGATATGAACCCTGTCCTGTGCCATCCTCACAATCACAGCAACAGTCGAGCCCATTGCTGCAGTGACTATGTCAATTCACCTGGTTGAGGGTCTTCCACTCCAAGCACAATGTCTTGAAGTGGGACATCATGATTGTAGAGGTGTCATCCCTGACCCTCTAGCCTGTTTTCAGAAAGATACAGTTAATCTCACTGGAGGAGATTGTCCATCCTCCTGAAGAGCAGCAGGTGGATTCTACCTGCCTTTGAGATTGCAGTGCAGCTTCTTACCACTAGGCCACCACTGAGAAAGTAAAATTTTTCACAGTTGTACAGACAGGAAACACGATAAATGAAGGAAAGATTGAAGTTGTGAAATATTTCATTTTACTTGAATCCACAAACTCCTATGTTGTTGCTGTTGTTGTGGGCTGATGAGTATGACTCATAGCAACCCCATCAACAAAAGAGCTGAATCATGTCCTATCCTGTGCCATCTTTACACTCCCTGACACACAAGAATCCATTGCGGCAGTCACTGTGTCAATCCACCTAGTCGAGGATCTTCCTCTTCTTCACTAACCCTCCACCCTTCTAAGTATCATGTCTCTCTCCAAGGAATAGCCCCTCCTAGCAATATGCCAAAATATGTGAGGTGAAGCCTCATCATTCTTAACTCCAAAGAGCACTCTGGCTGTATCCTCTCCAAGACATATCTGTTTGTTCTCTTAGCTATCAATGGAATGTTCAGAGCTCTTCAACACCACAGCTCAAAGGCGTCAATTCTTCTTCTGTCATCTTTACTCTCCAGCTCTCAGATGCATGACAAGTGATCAGAAAGACCATGGCCTAAATCAGGTGCACCTTAGTCCTCAAACTGACATCATTACTCCTCAATAATTTTAGTATCTGGGGAGAACTCATTTAAGAATCAGTTAAGCAATCAAATGTATTACAATGAGCAAATCTTCTGTCAAGGACTACTTTAATGCATTAAAGAGTGGATGCCAGACCCAACCCCTGGCCCCAGAACATCTCTCTTCCTGGGATTCCTTACCCTTCAGGTACCACCAGAACCCTGGTTCAACACTCAAATTGAAGAAGCCCAGAGTTCATCCTAGGAGACCTGCCCCAACAGATGAGCTCCTCTAATATGGAAACCCTCAGGCACACATAGCAATCTTTTCACAATTCTCTTTGACAGAAGAGACACAATGAATTATAGTAGCAGCAAAACTCTTCTTGGCATCAGCTTCCCTGGTCTGGAGGAAAACTTACTGGGCTCTGACAACAGCATCTGGTCTCAGTTTATTCCTAACTTGTGTTAGGGACTTGGTCAAGTCCTTGCTACTCAAACTGTCCATTCTTCTGGAGAACTCACAGGGGCAGGTAGCAGAAGCCCAGTGTACTACAAGCTCACTGAATGACAACAACAGTCAGCAAACATTGTCTGGTGACACTAAGGCAGCGGGGGCACCTTTGTAACTTCATTGACCTCTGGACACGGCAATGTTCCAGCAACTGGACTCTCTGCTGTGTTCAGCTCCCAGGAGACTCTGGTTCCTCTGTTCTCCTACTGGGACCTGAAAGGTAGTCACAGCAAAAAATGAGGGTGAATGGGACTAGAAACTCCCCAAACTATCCATTCTGTCTCCAGCAGCTTCTCACAGAATAGGCCTTGTAAATAGTGTATATTTAACAAATCATCCTTTAATGATAAATGTAAACTTACTGCCTTAAACTATAATGGGAGTGCAAAACGTGGGAATGATGACAATGGCATTGAGTTTGCTTCTGTTCCTTGCTTTTAGTTCCTAGAGACTGAAAGAACCTGCAGTGCAAGGCTCCTTCCAGGCCCAAGGATTCTTTACTGTAGGTACCTACACAGGACCTCTTGACACTATCCCTCCTCCTGCTACTCCCACCCACCTCCCATGTCTCTAATCCAGCTTTCCTGCAAGAAGCCTTGATAACAATCTCTTTTGCACTGAGTCAAGAGTTGGATTTGGGGTGGAGAATAAATGTATCTGATGCAAAACATATGGGTGCTTCAGATAGTATCTCTAATCATGCCAGAGAGATTACCACTGTTGAGAACATGGCCAGAAGCTTGAGAAGGCTTCATGTGTCCCTGATAACCCTGCTTCCTTAGTTTGCACCTCAGCTTTTAAGCAAGCTAAGAGATTAAGATTATCAACAGCTTCCGTTTGCTTGGCTCTACAATAAACGTTCTAGGTACCAGCAGCCAAGAAATTAAAAGACAAATTGCATTGGGAAAGTCTGCTGTTAGAGACCTCTCCAAAGTACTGAAGAGCAACGATGTCATTCTGGGACTAAAGTGTACCTGATACAGGCCATGATATTTGCAGTTACTTGCTATGCATCAGAAAGCTGGACAATGAATAGTGATGATAGAAGGAGAATAGATGCCTTTGATCTGTGGTGCTGGAGAAGAGTATTGAATATATCATAAACTGCTAGGAGAACAAACAAGTTTGTCCTGGGTAGGGTGAAGACAGGCTGATCCTTGGAGACAAGGATTCTGAAGCTTCGTCTGACATACTTTGGGCATATTGCAAGGCAGGATCAGTCCTTGGAGAGGGATTCATGCTTAGGAAGGGGGAGGGACAGCACATGCGAGGAAGACCTTAAATGAGATAGATTAATTCAGTGACTGGGGTAATGAGAATCGATGTATCAGAGACAATAAGAGTGGCACAGAACAGAGCAGGATTTAGGAGTGTTGTACGTAGGGTTGCTATGAGTCGCAGGCAACTCGATGGCACAAAACAACAACCCTCAGTTCCAGCTGATTGCGTGCAGGCAATCCAGCTCTGAATACTATTGTAAATACCTTCTCAAAACCCAGGTTGAGGGCAGAAAAAAACCCATAAAGTGTTAAAGAGCAAGTATATCGGTTTGAAGGCTAAAGTGCACCTGACCCAAGCTATGATAGTTTCTATTGCTTCATATGCCTGTGAGAGTTGAACAATGAATAATAAAGGAAGAAGATGGAGCCTTTTCAACTGGGTTAGTGAAGATTATTCAGTATACCGTGAACAGTCCAAAGAACAGCAAATTTGTCTCGGAAGAAATGCATCAAGAGTGCATCTAAAAAGCAAGAATAGTGAGGTCACGTATCACATGATTTTGGATATGCTATACGGAGATGCTACTACATGGAGAAGGACATAATGCTTGGAAAAATAGAAGAGCATAAAAGTCAGGAAGACCCTCAACAAGATGGTTTTACATCGTTGTTGCTATTGTGTAGAGTTGAGTCAGAACTGTGTCAGCTGACAAGATTAAATTTACTAATTCAACATAAACTCTTTTAATAAGAAAACATTGATGTACTTTTTATTGTTGAACTTTCAAGAAGGGGAGAGAATTAAACATTTAACAAGCAATATCTGTCCCTGGAGAGTGAACTAGGAGGATGTAAGCTAGTCTTTTAAATGTTCACAATGGAATGACATTTTTGCCTCCCAAACATCTGCTTTCTATAGCATTTGAATCTGTCTGCAATCAACAGTGTGGAATGTTGGTCTTTCATGAAGGTATTTGTCAAAAAACTCAACCATAAAGTGATGTTGAGCTAACCCTTGCCAAGGGCTTGCTTGAGACAGCTGATATTTGAGAGACAGTTTAGCAGACATGTTTACTACCCATGCCTATTGCCAGTGTTGTCCTGTGTCAGAAGATATCAGAAAGCAACTTGAATTAGATTTTCTTCAACTCTCTACATCGAGTTAACACAACATTTCCCCCCCTTCTAATTCTCTTAATCCTTTCTCTGGAATAAAACTGCATAGCAAAATTTTCCTCAATTTATATAGTCTGCACTTCCACATGATTTTTTTTTCACCAGGCTCAATTTCTTTGGGATAAATAACCCAAAGGAATGCTTCTCTATAATTTGCTAATCAGACTTGAAAATTTTACTTCATAGACTACTGAAACCCTTTATAGGAAGATAATTGAGTAATAAAGGATTTATCCCTGTATTTATCTAAAACAAACAAATAAAAACTACTTCATGAAGGTTCTTGTCAGAGAATTCACCAACTCATAGCTGACATTCCCGCGAGTTTCCAAGGCTGTAAATCACATGAGAGAAGATTTCCTATATTTCTCTTGCAGATCTATTGGTGTATTGGACTTCAAGTTGTCAAAGTAACTCTGTAACACTACACCACTAGAGTTACCTTCTTAAAAAAGGAAGAAAAGTCTTTAAGTGAAAAAAAACCTTTAGAAAAATAAAAGCAAGGTTTTCTATTTTATATTTTTCTGTTTTATTTGAGTGAAAGTTAAATTCTACTCAGGTTTTATTCTAACATTCATGGACATTGATTTATGACACTAATTACAATGTTGTTGTGTTGTGAATCCTCAAGACAGAACAAACTCATACTGATTCTCCAGTGGGTTTTCAGAGGTAGTAAATTGCTCTGGAGAAAATTATTGTTGTTGTTGTTGTTTAATGCCGTCGAGTCATAGATGACTCATAGCGACCCTATGAATGAACAGCCTGAGCACTGTTTGTACATAGAGTTTCCAGAGACAAGCCATTTTGGAAGTGGATGCCCCTCCTGCTTCCAGGCTTGTTTTAGTCGGGAAGCTCCAGCCAACACTGTCCACCATGGGTGCCCATCTTTTTTCAATGAAGGAGTTGGATTCAAACCACACACCCATAAGCTGGCAGCACAACCCCTTACCATTAAGCCACCAGAGCCCTCCAACTGCACCTAGTTAACACAATGAATTACACATACCATGGATTGCCTGGAGAACAAATAAGTTTATACTTGAGAGGATGAAAGTAGGCTGCTCCTTCCTTGCAGCAAGAACTTTGAAGCTCCCTCTAACATACTTGGGGCAGGTAGCCAAGTGGGACCAGTTTCTGGAGAAGGGCATCATGCTCGGAAGGGTAGAAGAACACTGCAGGAGAGGAAGACCATGAGATGAATTGGCACAGTAGCTGGAATAATGGAAGTAGGTGTGTCGAAGACATTAAAAAGACTGGTTCGGGATAAAACAGAGTTCAGAACTAGTGTACATAGAGGGTTGCTATGAGTCACAGGAAACTTGACACATTATAATAAAATTAAACTTCTCTTGTTTGTTGCCTTCCCCCTCACCCAACTTATCTGCTTTTTTAAATTTTAATTTTAGTGAGAATTCACAAAAAAATGGAAGCAACCTAAGAGTCCAATGGTTAGAGAAACTAATGTGGTACATTCACACTATGGAATGTTATGTCGTACTGAAAAAGAGTTAACTTAGAAAACACTATGTAACATGGATGAATCTGGAAGACATTTTGCTAAATGAACGATCTCAGTAACAAGAGGACAAATACTGCATGGAGATGGGGGCAAAGGAGGGAGATCAGGAAGAGAATGGATAGATAATGAGCACTTCACTGGAATGAGTGAAGAGCAGGATAATCTGGAAAGAACAGACAGACACACACACACACATACACACACACGGCAATGAACAACCTAGAACAGAGCAAGCACTACAAAACGAACTGGGACAGGGAAGGGAGAAAAAAATGTGTACGAATAAATAGATGAAAAATCAATTTCTTTGTGAATCCATTTTATTTTAATTTTTGCTTTTTCTATCGGAGCACTAAGAGCATAATTTAATGCATGTTCTCAATAAATGACTCATGCCCAGTAGTGCTGAAGAAGATCTAACAGTCACATCATGATGGCACTAAAATTTCAAGACCTCCAAACTCAAGGAAGCCTTCCACGGTGCCAGGAAATCGATTTCCCTAACCTGCCCTTTCTATGCTATCCCTCTTGAATTTGTGTTCTTCAACTGCCTACCCCAACATTATCCTGTTTATTCATTTCTATTTTTCACAAAGAGCATCCACCATTGGTTGTAGGTCAATTCCGCTCAAAATGACCCGTAATGTGGTAAAGTAGAACTGTACTTAGGATTTTCAACCTTGGTTTTGAGGAAGCAGATTTCCAGGCTTTTTTCCCCAAGATATTTTGGGTAGACTTTATCCACAAATCTCTAAATTAAAAATCAAACATGCCAACCATTTGCAAAACCCAGGGCTTCAATTAAATTATTCCTTCTCCAAAGTTTGCCAGCATTTGGGCTTGGCAGGCTGGGAAGACACAGAAAGGTTAAGCCCTGCCTAGGGTCTTGGGATATTTAAAGTCAGCTGAATCCGGTCTCTGGTTTAAGGAGGCGTGGTAGGTTTGAGGACTTTGGGCATGTGTGGTGGTATTTTGGGGCCCACGAGTGGGCTGGCAGGGCAGACCTGCCTGATGAACTGGGGGTCTGGGGCAGGGAGTTTGCCAGCATTTGGGTGTGGTGGGCTGGGAAGACACTGTAGGGCCCTCAGGCCAGTCTTTCATTGTTTTTGTTTAGACATTCCTCTAGGTCATATAGCCCTGGTGTACAAGTTGCCGTACAGCGCTAACTTGTGGTTGCTGTGAGTCTGAACACCGTGACACTGATGTGTCAAATGCGTTAATGGTTGGTTACCCAATGCGGACAGAGAGTGGGGTGGAGCTCCCAGATTAAAACAAGTTTAGAAGGAAGAGTGGCATCCACTTCCATAAGAGCTTGCCTCCAGAAACCCTACGAATTTGGAGAGAGGATGAAAGGCACCCAAGCATCAAGGACTCTCCTTCAAAGGGTCGCTAGGAGTCGCCTGCACTTAACAACAACAACACCCTTCTCATTCATATTGTATTCTCTCTTCCCTAGGGTGCTTTTGGATTTCCTCTTTTCACAACAAAATTTGCTTCTGATTAATCCCACCAGTACTAATGATAATAGCAAATATTACTTATTGATCATTTAAGAGGTGCCAGTCCATAGACTTCAGTAGGCTTTAGTGTGTCAAGACGTGTGAGGATGGCACAGACTAGAACAAGGTTCAGATCTGTTGTTCACTGGCTGGATATGCACCATAATTGACTCAACAGCACCTAACTACAACAATAATAGCCAATAGATAAAACATTTTAATATTAGTATTATAGTATTATCTTATTTCTGTTTCTTAACACTCCTACAAACAGGAGCTATTATAGTCTGATTTTTACATGTAAGAACTTGTGGTTTTAAAAGGTTGTTTCTATCTGAGATTATAAA
Source organism: Elephantulus edwardii (assembly GCF_000299155.1). Taxonomy (NCBI): domain Eukaryota; kingdom Metazoa; phylum Chordata; class Mammalia; order Macroscelidea; family Macroscelididae; genus Elephantulus; species Elephantulus edwardii. Next base: position 1,452,677 of record NW_006399788.1, on the reverse strand, counting down.
ATTAATCTCTTGGTATTTGAGATCTTAAGCCTAGGCTACTCCCCTCTAGAGCATGATTTTTAATTTTTTTAAGTTTTTTTACCACTGTGCTTTGCTATCTTGCCATTTTTGCTGTTTGCCTGCAGGGATCAGTGACACTCTCACAGTGGTAAGTGTGATAGAGACACACTACTCCAGGAGTACAGCAGAGAACCAAACTCAACTTTATTGGGGCCTGCAGTGCACTTACATACAGGTGAGTAAACAAGAAGACAGAGTGGGGTGGATTTGTAGATGTCGAGTATGTGGATTGGACAAGAGCACCTCAACTCAGTACAGATCACTCCCAGCTCAACAGATGTGGCAGCTATCTTAGACTTGCACTTATCTGGCGCTAGGCGATCTGCCCTGGTCAGAGGCCTCTCCCTCCTCCCTAATATTCCCCAACATCTCCTCATTTTTTCTTTTATTAAATGAATTCAGAGAATATAAGGTTTCTGTTGTAGATACTCTGGTGTTGCTTGGGATGAGGACAATTCAATGACAGTAAGAGCAGAAAGAGACTTCATACACCACTCTCACCAAAAGATGAGTCAATTCAAAAGAAACTAAACAAAGATGCAGAAGAATTGAACTATGCATTCAGTCAATTCAAACTTATAAATGTATTAAAGGTATTTTACCACTATCCCCCCCAAAAACCCCACACCCCTCAATTTACTTCTCAAGTGCAAGAGGCACAGTGTTACATATTGGGACACAAAGCAAGCCTCAGCAAATTAAAAAATGCTGAAAATAATACAAAGTGCATTCTTAGGCCATAATTCCATAATGCTTGAAATTAAAAAGAAGAGGATAAAGTATAAACCCTCAAAATGGAAGCTAAACACCTTGCTTGAGCATGAATGAATTATAAAAAAAAATGTATCTGAAATTCAAAAGTTCCTTGAAATTTATAAAAAGAAAAAGACAATATATCAAAACCTCTGAGATACAGCTATAAGAAAATGCATAAAAAGACAAGGAGCAAAATAAACTGCCTAAGACCTCTAGAAAATAGAAAAAGAGCAACAAGCAATTTCATAGTCTTTAGGAAAAAATGAAATTATATGGGTAAGGCAAAAATCAATGGGATAGAAACAGAAAAAATGATTGAAATCATCAACAAAACCAGGAGTTGGTTTTTTGGAAATGGTTAATAAAACCATCATTAGTAAACTTATCAAAAGAAAAGACACAACCCAAATAAGGAATGAAAGGGGTAACTTTAAAACAGAACCAAACAAAAGTAAAATCAATAATATTTGAATATTATTTTAAAAAACCGAACAACTATACTGATATATTTGAAAATATAGAGGAAATGGATGCTATTCTTATAAACCAGTAACCCACACAAACTGACACAGACAAATGTGGACACAAAAGGAGAAATTGAGTGGGTTATAAAAACTACCCCACCAAAAGTCCTAGCTAAGGTGGCTTTATGGATGAATTCTACCAAACACTCAGAACTGAACTGTCATTAATGTTACTTTAATTATTTGAAAGAAAAAAAAAAAAAAAAAAAAAAGAAACTTCGACATCATTCTGTCGTGCAAGTATAAATCTAGTATTCAAACCAGGCAAAAACATCATCACCAAGAAAGAAAACTGTATCTCTCATGAAGATAAACAAGCAAAACATTAACAAAATCCTGGCCAACAGCATATTACAAAAACAAAACAAAAACAAAAAAAAACCCCAAGTTGATTTAATAACAGGAATGCAAGGATGGCTAGAAATAAAACAATTAATGTACTTCAACACATTAACAAAGCAAAGAACAAGAACCACATGATCCTGACAGTTGATGCAGAAAAATCCTTCAACAAAACCCAAAACTCCTTTCTGAATAAAGAAAGCACTCAGCAAAACAGGAATGAATAGGAATCTCCCTAACATAATGAAAAATATACTCAAAACTATGAGGCAACATCATTCTCAACAGAGAAAGATAAACACATTAGCCTTGTGATCAGGGTCAAGCAAGTCTTCTTACTATCCCCACTGCTGTTTAATACTGTATTGGAATTGTCAGCCAGGTCAATAAGACAAAAGAAAAAAATGAGAGGTATACAAGGATTGGCAAAGAGGTGGTGAAACTCACTATATGCAGATCACATGATAACATACACGTTGTTTGTTATTATGTGCTGTTGAGTCGCCTGCGACTCATGGTGAACCTATGTACCAGAGCCCTAAACCATGTTCCAGTCTCACTGTCTCCAACACACCCACACCCATTACTCCAGTCACTAAATCAACCCCCGTCATAGAGGGTCTTTTTCTCCTGTGCTGTTCCTCCATCCTTGTAAGCATGACTGTCTCCAAGGACTGGTCCCTCCTTGCAACATGTCCAAATTATGTCAGATGAAGCTTCAGAATCCCTGTCTCCAAGGAGCAGCCTGCTTTAACACTCTCCAGGATGAACCTGTTCATTTTCTTAGCAGTCCATAATATATTCAATACTCTTCTACAGCACCATAGTTCAAAGGCATCAATTCTCCTTCTTTCATCCCTAGTCATTGTTCAGCTCTCTGATGCATAGCAAGTAATGGCAAAGACCATGGCCTGTATCAGGCATCCCTTAGTCCATAGGAAAGGGGGAAAAACAACCAACCAACCACTTAAACCTAGTAGACTAAGTTAGTAAACTGCTAGGATAAAAGAGCATATGAAAATATCAGTGAATCAGAAGTGCTGGGAAAACTAGACTTCCACCTGAAGAAAGCTGAAACAGGATCCACATATCACACCATACACAAAAATCAGCTCAAGGTGGATCAGAGACCTGGGAGTAAAGCCCAAAACCACAACATTTGTAAGAGACAAACTGGGATCAAGCTTAGAAGCACTAGTCCAAGGTATAAAGAGACTGCCAAATACAACCAGAAATGCACACTCAGAAGAGGATAAAATTGATGCATGGAACCTTTAAAATATTAAATTCATGTGTGCATCAAAAACTTTTTCCAACAATGTAAAAAGAAAACCTACAGACTGGGAACAAATATTTGCTAATAGTATCTCAGACAAGAGTCTCATAACAAAAGTTTACAGAATACTCCTGGGCTTCCACAAGAAAAAGACTGATAACCCAATTACAAAATGGTCAAAAGACATGGAAAGAATTTTCACAGAGGAAGATATTCAAGTGGCAAACAAATGCTTAATAAATGCTCCAAATTCCTGGCAATTAGAGAGATGCAAATCAAAACCACAATGAGGTATCATCTCACTACAGTAAGAGTGGCAAAATTTAACAGGATAGCAAGTAATAGACGTTGGAGATTGTTGATGAGTCTACCTCTAATCTTAATTCTACACTTCTCCTCATAGATCCCAGCCTCCTAGATAATCTGTTCTGCATGTAGATTGAAAAGATATGGAGACAGGACCATCATTGTTACACACCTTACCCAATTTTGAACCATGAAGTATTTCCTTTCTCTGTTCGGATGACTGCCTCTTGGTCCATGTATAGGTTTTACATAAGTACAATCAAGTGTTCTGGGATTCCCATTTTTCTCAGAGTCAAACACAGTTTGTTGTGATCCACACAGTCTAATGCCTTTGCGTAGCCAATGAAAGACAGACTTTCCTCTGGTACTCTCTGCTTTCAGCCAAGAGTCATATGACATTAGCTATAATCTCTGTAGTGCCATGGCCTCTTCTAAAGCCAGCCTGCACTTCAGGCAGTTCTCTGTTGATGTGCTGTTTCAGTCATTTTTGGGTGCTCTTCAGCAGAATCTTGCTTGAATGTGATATCAGTGATATTGTTCAATAATTTCCAAGCTCTGTCAGATCACCTTTCTTTGAAATGGGAAGAAATACAGATCTCTTCCAGTTAGTAGGCCAGGTGGTTGTCCTCCAGATTTCTTGGCACAACTTGGTGAACAGATCCAAGGCAGCATCTGTTTGTTGAAATATGTCAATTGGTATGCCATTAATTCCTGGGGCCTTGTTTTGTGCCAATTATTTCAAAGCAGCTTGAACTTCCTCCTTCATCACCACAGGCTCTTGCTCATAAGCCGTTTCATGAAATTCTTCTATATCCACCAATTCCTTTTGGTAGAATGACTCTGTATACTCTTTCCCTCTTCTTTTAATGCTTCCTGAATCATTTAATATTCTGCCCAAAAGCATCCTTAAGTATTGCAACATGAGGTTTGAATTTGTTCTTCAGTTCCTTCAGCTTAAGAAATACTGAATGAGTTTGGCCCTTTTGATTTTCTGACTCCAGCTCCTTGCACATTTCATTGTAATATTTTACTGTCTTCTCATGCTGCCCTCTGAAATCTTCTTAACTCCTTAATATCTTGATTTCCTCCTTTTCCTTTGGCTTCTTGGTGCTCCAGTGCAGTATTTCGAGTATCTTCTGACATCCATTTTGGTCTTTTCTTCCTCCTCTGTCTTTGTAATGACCTTTTGCTTTCTTCTTGGATGATTTTCTTGATATCCTTTCACAGCTCATCCGGTCTTTGCTTATTAATGTCCAAGGCCTCAAACTGTTCCTCAGATGGTTTGAAATTCAGGTGAGATAGACTCAAGATCAAATTTTATTTCCTGTGGACTTAATTTTCCTCAGCTTCAGCTTGAACTTGCATCTAAATAGTTGGTGGTCTGCCCCACAGTCAGCATATGGCCTCATTTTCATAGCTGATATTGAGCTTCTCCAGTACTTCTTTCCACAGATGTAATCAATCTGATGCCTCTGCATACTCTCAGATGAAATCCATGTTTATAGCCTGTGTTTGTATTTCTTATACAATGTATTTGCAATGAATAAGTCTTCGTACAAAATTCTATCCTTCTATCTCCAGCTTCATTTCTGTCATGAAGTCCATGTTTTCTAACTGCTGATCCTTCTTCTCTATTCCCAACTTTTGCATTCCATTTGAATATAACATTACTAAATTAATAGAAACAGAACCAGGTTCAGTCTTACCACCAACAGCATATTTCTCATCTTCTCTCTTGATTGCCCAGAGGCCACAGTTTTCTGTTATATATCAGAAATGAAAAACTCAGAGAGAGTCCTGGTGGCCTAGTACACAAGGTATTGTACATCCTCTGGAAGTAACATCTGAAAAATAGTAGCAAAATGCTTTATTAAAAGGACTGTGTGAAGTTTATCTTGCAGAAGGACTTTTCTAGCCCTTATTTGATGTTGCTATTCACATAAGCAGCACTATATGAATGGGGTATGTTGTCCTATCCACAAGGGGATTGGCCAGTCTCAATGATCTACACGAGGATTAGTTAAGCTTATCAATAAATTGAAGAGATCTAACTACAGAGACAGAAGATTTCCCCCCCCCCCCCAAGGACACCACCTCCAATGTAAAACACACCTTGAGACAACAGAAGCTATGGCCAAACTGGGAGACCTGACATGAGATGAGACCTTGTTGGGGGGAGCCGATATTGACAGGGCTGAGAACTTTACTAGATATTGTGGAGGAAGTAAATGTAGGCAGGACTGAGGGTTTTGTTGGACAAATGGGGGGAAGCCAGTATTAGTAGAACTGAGAACTCTGTTGATAACTGGTGGAGAAAAGCCAATATTGGCAGTACTGAGAACTTGTGAACTCCACAAGGCTCAAGGCTGAGGTGTCTGCATGCACATTTTGGGAGCTGTCCTGACTGTATTCTGTTATTAATATGAATTATAACCTTTTTAATTTCTCAGTATGGTTCTGTGTCATCTGTGAGCTATCACATAACATTTTGGATCCACTAAAGCATTTAATATTGGTGTTGATATGAGTAAAAAGAGATAAGAGAATGTGGGAAACATGTTGACCTTATGGGAATTGGTTTTGTGCTATTGACGCTGTAGACGAAGACAGTTTCTCTTTGTGAAGTTGGTAATAGTCAGACATGGCCATCCCCACCTAGTCCTTACACTTTTCACAGACTGCAGCCAACATTCTTGACTTGCAAAACTATAGGAAATGAAATAAAAACATACTTCCCAGTATAAGTTAATATATATGCCTCCAAGGTGGACAGCAAGACTATACAAAGGAATTTAACACAGAGGTTATTAAGGAGCCCTAGTCCACAAACAGATGAATAAACAGAATACTTTTTATAGTCAATGGAGCAAGAAGTTTAAGAATTGTAGCTGTATGTTTCTGGGGGATATATAAAGAGACTACTTGTCTTTCTCCTTGATAATCTCTAACCCTCAATTTAGCAAGCTTATAAATACTTGAATAAATGGTTTTTATATTGTTCCAGTGACTCAGAATTCAGAGGAAATACCCTATAAAAAACTTACTACACTCTATAATTTAAAGCATTGAAGAAACATAAAAGCCTTAGTTAATGAGAAAAAACAAACCTGATGAGCGGAAAAATTTTAGCTACATGTTAATAGGTCTAACCATTTTGTACTCATTTTAGATCTTGATTAAAGGTAAATAAATATTTTGTACTTAGTACCTCTGGTAGAATAAAGTATAATTGTGGAAAAGATGACTTATTTTGATTGTGCTTATGGTGATAAAATAGTATATCAAATGTCTTTACTGAATCCATTTAATTCACAGATATTTCCACAGGTTTAGTAGTAACCTGTTTGTTAATCTTAAATATATTCCATAAGGCTGTGTAGATAAACCACATCTTTAATAATGACCATGCTAGAAATGCCAGATTGAAAGACTATCATCAAGTAGGACATTTTAACTTTGGTAAAAAGAGTACAATTTGCTTCATTTTTTTTTTGTTTTCATTTTTCTATTTTTGTGAAGATTTACAAATATTGATTGCTCACACAATCGCTTATAGACTTTGTTTTACAACACTAATTACAAGTGATAAACATTATTATAGTGTTGAATAGGACATGTCTACCTTTAAAGAATATGAATTACACTTTCTGTGTAGACTAAATGGCTACAAATTTCTCCTAGTAATCTACCCTGGTACTCCAGTGGTGTCTGATGGAAGCTTATTTTACAGATGATAATTAATATTAGTGTTTGATAGTCTAGGAACACTGACAAACTTTGGGAATCTTAACTGGTGAGGATGGCACAAGACTAGCGGAGGTTTTTTTCCCTGTTCTACAAAGGATCAATGTCATTAGGAACTGATCTGATGCCATCTGACTACAATATATGTTGAGAGACACAATAAAAGTATCTTGCGCACATTGATGAGACAGTATGCCTAAGCAGAATTTAAAATTTTATTATGCATTTAGTTTTGTTAACCAAATAACAGAAACCTATTTATGTATTAACTAACTAAATTAGTTGCCCATTGAGTCAAAACCACCTCGTAGCTGGTTATCTAGTGAATTTTGAGTGACTAGAAATCATATAGGAGGAGATTGCCCATTTTTCTTCCATGGACCAACTTCTGGATTTAAATCACAAACCTTTAGGTTGGCAGAGCAACACTGCTCACTAAGCAAACAAAGCTCTAATTATGTGGTGGTGGGTGGTGTTATGTTCTGTTAACTGTGACTCATAGCCACCCTCCCAACGACTGGACTCAACCCTGTCCTATCCTATACCACCATTATCTCAGACACACTTGAATCCATTGCTGTGAAGAGTCTATCAATCTATCTTACTGAAGGTCTGCACCTCCTTTGCCAACCCTCCACCTTTCTAAACATCATATCTTTTTCTGAGGAATAGCATCTCCTAGGAATATGTCCAAAGTACATGCGACAAAGATTTGTTATCCTTGCCTCCAAAGAGAATTTTGACTGCATATTTTCCAAGACGTAACTGTTCTTTGGCACTCCATGAAATAAACAACACTTTTCTTTAACACCACAATCCAAAAATATAAATTATTCTTCTGTGATCCTTACTCACTGTCCAGCTCCAGGTAATTGAAAAGACCAGGGCCTGAATTGGGTGTACCTTAGTCTCCAGGCTAAAACTATTGCTGCTCAGTATTCTGAAAAGGTCCCTGACAGCGGACTTGTCCAATGAATACATCTACTCCTGGTACTAAAGATGTTGATTGGGAATCAAAGTAAGATGAAATCTGACCATTTCAATCTTTTCTCCATTAATCATGATGTGTGTAACTGTCTGGTGGTGAGGAATTCCATTACTAAAGCTCTCCTTGCACTCCAGTGCTTTAAATTATAAAGTATAGTAAGTTCTAGATGGTATTTTAATTCTGAGCCATTGGGGGGAAAAACCAACCAACAACATAGTTTTATCTCAATTTTAAGAATTGCTAAATAGAAGGTTGGGGATTCTCAAGGAGAAAATCAAGAAGTCTCTTTATGTATCCACCAGGAGATGGAAAAGCCTTTAAAAACAGCTACAGTGATTGTACTCCTTGCTATTGAGACCATAGAAATTCCTCTATTTATTTATCTGCTTATGGACTAAAACTTCTACATATCCTGTAAATTTCTTGGCAAAGTCTTCCTGCGGTCAACTTACAAAGTAAATATATTAGCTTATAGGGAAGCCAGTACCTATGATTTTACTTCCTACAGTATCACAAGTTAAGATAGTTGGTTATATTCCTTTTCATTCAGCATTTGACCATTATTTTCCTTGGATGTTTCTTCCAGTGGTTGTGCAATTGTCTATGTACTAGGCCACCAGGGCTCCCTCTGTTATATTTTTTCATTTCCAACATACAACATAGAACTGTGGCCTCTGGACAATTGTGGGAAAAGATGAGAAATTTCCTGTTGATGGCAAGAATGAACCTGGTTCTGATTCTGTTTTTATTAGTAATAGATTGAAGCTCCACATCAAGAAAACAAATATTTTCACCACTGGGCCAATTGAAAGCATGATGATAGATGGTGAAGAGATTGAGATTGTTAACAGCTTTAGTCTACTTGGCTCCACAATTAACACTGTTGGTACTAGCAGCCAGGAAATCGAATGATGAATTGCATTGTGAATGTCTGATGTCAGGGACATCTCCAGAGTATTGAAGAAAAATTATGTCAGTCTGGAGACTAAGGTGTGCCTGATCCAGGCCATGGTCTTCCTAATTAGGTGCTATGCATCAGTAAGCTGGACAATGACCAGGGATAATAAGAGAATTAATGCCTTTGAGCTGTGGTGTTGGATAGGAATATTGAATATACCATGGACTACTAAGAAAACAAAAAGGTTCACCCTGGAGAGGCTGCTCCTTGGAGGTAAGGATTCAGAGGCTCTGTCTGACATATTTTCAGCATGATGCAAGGGGGGACCAGTCCTTAGAGAGGAACATTATGTTTGGGAGAGTGGAGGGACAGTGCAGGAGAGGAAGACTTCCAATGAGATGGATTGACTCAGTGACTGTATAATGGGAGCAAGTGCATTGGATGCAGTAAGTTTGGCTCAGGATAGAACAGGGTTCAGAGCTGTTGTACATAGGGTCGCTATGAGTTGCAGTTGACTTGACAGCACATAAAAATAACAACAACAATCTATATCAAATGGAGAATGCCGGCTTGCTCTGTTGTATTATAGTAGTTAAAAGAAAATAATATAAGTGGTTCAAAATGTATTCAGTAAATGTTCATGTCCTGGAGGCTAGAAAAGACCTCAGATAGAACTTGAATTTTATACAGAGAAACCTAAGTACCCTCGTGGTTTGGGTCAAGAATCAGTTTTGGGTTTCTAAGAGGTAAAAAAAAAAAAAAAAGAAAAAAAAACACCTCAAAACTGAAATAGCTTTGTATTGTTGTAGATTTGGTGCTTGTCATTCAAAATCATTGATTTAATCCTATTTCAATAATTTTTCTGATATGTGTCCTGTTCCATCTTCTTGTAGCTTTCTTAACAACTTGAATGACTTTATCTTAATTGTTTTAATGTATTTCTCTAATAATTCTAGTATGTCTGTGAGAATTTCCATTGGCTGTCTCATCATTATAAACTGTATTTTACCCCTTCTTATTATGCATAATAATTTGTGACTTTATCTTATTGGCTACTAAATATTTTGCATTCCTCTAAATATTTTTAGGTCTTGTTCTGGCATATTATTAGCAAAAGAGTTTATTTAGGAGGAGAACAATAGCAACAATAAAAGATTTCTTTTCGTCATAGTTCATAACAAGTAATTACTTACTTCATGTATTGTTGTTTTTATATGCCATCAAGTTGCATGATCCTATATACAATAACTATGAATCCTGCCCTATCCTGAGCCAGTCTCACTGACTCCAACACCTCTAACCCAAATACCCAGTTACCATGTCAATCAATCTCATCTGGGGTCTTCCTTTCCTATGCTGTCCCTCCACCCTTCCAAGCATGATGTACTTCTCCAAGGATAGTTTCTCTTGGCTATGTGCCCAAAATATGTAGGTATATGCCCCAAATCCTGCCTTCTAAGGAGAAACTTGGTTTCACCTTTTTTTTGTTTGTTTCACCTTTTTAAGACAGACCTATTTATTTTCCTGGCAGTCCATATGATGTTAAAGACTTTTCTCCAGCACCACCGCTCAAAGCCATCAATTCCTCTTCTGTCATCCTTAGTCATTGTCCAGATCTCTGATGCATATCAAGTAACTGTGAAGACCATGGCCTGGATCAAGCACACCTTAGTCTCCAGATTGACGTCATTGCTCTTTAGCACTTTAGAGGTCCCTGACAGCAGTCTTCCCAATGCAATTTTTTTAATTGATTTTCTGACTGCTAGTGCCAAGACTAATGGTTGTGGAGCTGAGGAAGATGAAATTATTAACAACCTCAATCTCTTCTCCATCTATCATGGTTCTGCCAATTGCTGCAATAGTGAGAAACTTTGTCTTCTTGATGTTGAACTTCAATCATATTGAAGACTATACTATCTGACCTATTGCAACAAACACTTCAGGCCTCCTCAGTTTTGGCAAGCAAGGTTGTATTATCTGCATAATGCAGATAGTTGATGAGTCTTCCTCCAAGCCTGATACCATACTCCACCTCATAAAGCCTAACTTCCTGAATTATCTGTTCCACATGCCTACTGAAAAAGTATGGAGACAGGATTCATCCCAGACACACTCCCTGCCTGATTTTGAACTCTTGAGTGCTTCCTTGTTCTGTTCCAGTAACTGCTTCTTGGTCTGAGTATAGGTTCTGTGTGAGCACAATCAAATGTTCTAGGATTCCCATTCTTTTCAAGGTTAGCTACAATTTGTTGTGATCCACACAGTCATGCCTTTGAATAGTCCATGAATCACAGATATTCCTCTGGTACTCTTTGCTATCAGCCAAAGTCCATCTTACATTGGTAATAATGTCTCTAGTGCCACTGCTTCTTCTAAACTCAGCTTACATATATAGTTCTGGTAGTTTTCTGTCAATGCATTGTTCCAGTCATTGTTGGGTAATTTTGAGTAGGATTTTGCTTGTGTGTGGTATTAGTCATGTTGTTCAATAATTTCACACTCTGTTGGGTCACCAGTCACCTTTTTTTTAGGGTAGGAATAAATATGAATCTCTTCTAGTCACATGGCCAGGTAGTTGTCCTCCAGACTTCTCAGCACAGTCTGGTGAGTGTGTCCAGGGCTGCATCTGCTTGTTGAAATTATGTCCATTGGAATTTCATCAATTCATGGGGACTTGTTTCTTTGGCAATTCCTTTAAAGCAGCTTGAAGTTCCTCATTCATTACTATTGCCTCTTGAATATACATTGTTTCATGAAATTCTTCTGTGTCAATCAACTCTTTATGGTATAGTCACTCTGTGTACTCCTTCCATCTTCTTTTAATACTTCCTGTATCATTCAATATTCTGGCCATTGCATCCTTAAATATTGTAACTTGAGGCTTGAATTTATTCTTCAGTTCCTTCAGCTTAAGAAATGCCAAATTATTTTATCTCTTGATTTTCTGACTCCAGCTGTTTGTACATTTCATTATAATACTTTGTCTTCATGAGCCATTATTTGAAATCATCTGTTTAGCTCCTTATTGATTTCTTCTCTTTGTTTTGGCTTCTCAGTGTTCTAGTACAACATTCAGAGTCTCTTCTGATATCCAACTTGGTATTTTCTTCCTCCTCTGTATTCATAATTATTTTTTAAATTCTTCCTGCATAATATTTTTTATGTCTTCCCACAGCTCATCTGGTCTTCATTCATTAGTGGTCAAGGTCTCAAACCTGTTCTTGAGATGGTTTTTCAGTTCAGGTGGGATAGACTCAAGGTCAAATTTTGGTTCCTGTGGATTTGATTTAGCCTTCTTTCATCTGTGGCCCTTGGCCAGGTTAAAATTGTTTTCCTGTCAAATATTCTTCTAGGTGGTATAGCACTGGTCTGTGCGTTGCTGTACAGAGGTAACTTATGGTTGCTGTGATGCTGAAGACTGACAGTGATGTGCCAATCGTGGTAATGGGCACCCATGGTGGACAGTGTTGGCTGGAGCTTCCCGACTAAATCAAGCCTGGAAGCAGGAGAGGCATCCACTTCCGTAATGGATAGTCTGTTCCATACTTCATGTATATCTTATAAAAATAGAAAAAGCTGTCTCTTCAAGTAACTCGACACTCTGATGAATCCATTATATTTTCACTTGTTTTTATGATTATTTTTAAGGACATGAGGACTATAATGAACATATAAGAGAACAATAAATAAAGCCTTTCTTGTTTTCAACAAAGCTATCATTCTAAATGCCTGTTATTCTATCTTACAGTTACTCTTGGTGTTGTTGTTGTTATTGTTATGTGCCATCGAGTTGCTTGTGACTCATAGCAACCCTATGTACAGCAACTCTGAACCCTGCTCTATCACGAGTCAACCTTATTGTCTCTAACACACATACCCCCATTATCCCAGTCATTGAGTCAATCCGTCTCATCAAGGGTTGTCTTCTCTTGTGCTGTTCCTCCACCCTCCCAAGTATGATGTCCTTCTCCAAGGAGTGGTTCCTGCATGCAACATGCCTAAAGTACGTCAGATGAATCTTCAGAATCCTTGCCTCCATGGAGCAGCCTGGTTTCACCCTTTATTTGTGCCTTATTGCTTATGTAAATCCGTTTGACTGTGTAGATCATAACAAGCTGTGGCTGACCTTGAAAAGTATGAGAGTCCCAGAGGACTTAACTGTGCTCATGTGAAACCTATACCCGTACCGGGAGGCTATTGTGAGAGCAGAGCAGGGAAGCACTGCATAGTTTAAAATGAAGAAAGAAGTGTTTAAGGGTTGTATTCTCTCTCCATTCCTATTCAGTCTGTGTACTTTGCCATTTATAACCTCTAAAATCCCACCAGAAGGACAGATATGAGTTGGTTCTAAATCAACAGCACATAACAATAACAACATCTTAGTTAGCTCCAATAGCAGTGTCAGAGTTGCTTTGATATCAACTCTACAGTGCGAGAAAATTTATCTAATAACAAAGCTAAGTTTATTTTTGGTGAATAATACACTGATAAAATACTGTTAGTAAAAATAGATTTTATCTATTTTACACGTTTTAGGACAGGTAAGCATATCTTCACGTTCATGCCCAAAGATGAGTCTAATAAGTAACAAGAAAGTATGTTTCTAAGAATATGTTGTTTTCAGATTGTCATTAAGTAGCAATCACAAGAGATACATTACAGACAACAGGGGTTTGAGGTACAAGGAATTTGTCAATTTTCCTCCTTACCCAAACACGTTCTTTTTGTTTTCTCTCTACAAGTTTATTTACAAAACTCAAATACAAATTTGGACAAATTCTTTCAATTTCCCTCACCTACCTACCCATTAAATTGTACAACCCAATGATTAATCCTTCCCCTCCCCCCTGCACATCCACATTCCTCTGCTTCCAGTCTTTCCCACCCCTCCTGGATCCTTATACTAATTTTATAATAATGGTTTTATACAATATTTATCCTTGTGGGACTGAGTTAGATCACTCAGCATAATGCTCTCCAGTTCCCCCCCCCCCCCAAGGATGCCACAGGATAGGACAGGTCTATTATTCATAGGGTCACTATGGTTGTACTCAACTAGACTTCACCTAACAAAGTGGCATAGTCTGTAGGGAGTTTTTCTACTAAGCCTACGTGATGTCTGTCTTGCAATTTGAATCCATTAGCTGCTTTATGTGAGAAAGAAGAGCAATCTCTTTTCATGCTATTTAGAGCATTTCAAAAAAATGGTGGAAGATTAGTTTTAAGTTTCTTCTGAATTGATGTCAATGAGTTTGAGGTTTTATGGGGTTTAAAATATGTATATTTTGAATTGTTGTTGTTGATTTTCATCAAGTCGAGGTCGACTCATAGCAACTCTATGAACAAAAGATCTAATGTCTTTCCATAGCTATCATTGTTTCTCCAAGTTCATAGAGTTTCCAGAGGCATGTGGTTTAGGAAGTGAATGCCACTCCTGCTTCCCAATCTGCTTTACAACTGGGAGCTCCACCAAACACTGTCCACACTGGGAAACCAATATGGCATTTGATAGTCCCACGGCACAAGATTCAGCATCATAGCAAACCCAGGTTAAGTGTTGTCGAGTCAAATATGACTCAGAGTAAGCCTTGCGCAAAAGACCTGAAATCTGTTCTATAATTAACATCATTTCTGTACACTTATAAAAGAATTTGTAGAGTTTCCAGAAGCCTCTAGTTTTAGAAGTGGATACCACTCCTGGTTCCCAACATGAATCAATCTGGAAGCTCATCCAACCACTCTACATAATGGGTAATCATTATGGTATTTGACATGACTATGGAATAGTGTTCAGCATCAGAGCAACTTCAAGTTGTTCAGTACAGCAAATAGACATATGATTGCTATGTCTTTAGAAGAATAAAGTCACACCCTCGAGCTGGCCTTCACATTTACCCTTACTCTAAGGCTCAAGGGCACCCTCATTTGAGGGAGAAACATATGACAAAAAGGACCCCAGAAACTTCCCTTGCTGATTGCCACCAAGATGAGACTGTCATCAAGACATCAACCAGCCAGCCAACTACCAGAATGGAGGGGAGACTCCAAGGCCCCAGGCCTCAGGCCATCATACAGACCTATGCTGCCTCCTCAACAATTTTTAAAGTCACACCCTTATTTTGAATTAGCACATAAGTGATATTAAAAATGTTTCATTAAACAATGTTCAAATGTTCAAATATTTTCTAAATAATTTTGTTTGGGGTTTCTAGGAGTGGAGAGAGAGGGATGTATTAATAAAGGAAAAGATTTACTAATAAAGGAAAAGATTTATTATACATGTTGTTATTGTTACACACTGTCAATTCAGAACTGACTCAAAGCTGACCCTCCAGCTAATTTTCAGAGATGGAAAGTCTCATGGGAGAAGACTGCCTATCTTTCTCCTTGTGGATCAAGGGGTAGATTCGCACCAAGAGTCGGGGTTGAGAGCATTGCTCCTTACACCTCTGCTGCGCGAGTTCCTTTATTATCATTTCCCTCCGTAAGAGTCAGAAAGTATGAGCTTCCCAGTTTTGTTTCCAAAAATTTTCTAGAACCATAAATTCACAGATGCAATAAGCTCAATATATCCCAAGACTAGAAACATGAATAAAGCTAAAGTAAGAATCATCAAAATAAAATTGTTTAAACTCAGTGAAAAAAAGAAACCTTAAAAAGTAGCCAGAGAAAAACTACGCATTAGATGTGGAGGAACAAGAGCTGGATGACAGCTGAGTTCAATGATGTGAGTGAATAAATGGAGGAGCAGTATCAAGGGAAAACATCCTCTGGAAAGTAAGATTTTTACACCCAGTGATAACATTGTTAACAATAAACATGGAAATATGTGTTTTCAGATACACAAAAGCTTAAGAAACTTATCACTGGAAACCTACACCCTACATTACAAGCTGTATTAAGCAAAGTGCTTTAGGCAGAGAGAAAATGCTATCAGAAGAGATTAAAAGTTTCAAACCCAAGGGAATAAGAAATATAAAAAATAACATGGTTAACTTCGTGAATATTTTCCCTACATATGAAGAAGGCTTTCTCTGTTGGTATGGAAAGTCTCTGGGTCCTATTGGGCTATTTGGACACCTCTTGCTGAGAGCTCAGTTGGCCTACTGGACAGAAAGTGAAGCTACCAAGCCAAAGTTGGGTGATTTTAGTCTGTGGTCCTCAGGTCAGTTTTAATTGTTTTTGGTCAAACATTCTTCTAAGTGGCATAGCATTGGTCTGTCCCTTTGCTGTACAGAGGTAATTCGTGGTTGCTGTGATGCTGAATGCTGTAACCCTGATGTGTCAAATGTGATAATGGTTACCCATGGTGGACAGTGTTGGGTGGAACTCCCCAATGAAAACAAGCTTGGAAGCAGGAGTGGCATCCACTTCCGAAATAGCTTGCCTCCGGAAACCCTGTGGACTTGGAGAAACAATGAAAGTTATGCAAGTGTTTAGGTCTTTCATTCATAAGATTGCTATGAGTCATCTATGGCTCGACAGCACTTAAGAACAACAACAACAACAACATGTGAAGAGGAATATGGCATCAGGATTGGAGGAAGACTCATCAACAATCCATGTTATGCAGATAACACAACTTTGCTTGCTGAAACTTGCTGCAGAATGTCAAAGACTAGTCTTCAATATGGATTGAAGCTCAACATCAAGAAGACAAAGATTCTCTCTAACTGTAATTAACTCCTGAGTAAACCGCCGTGAGAAGGAAAAAAAAAAAGATTCTCACCACTGGGCCAATTGGAAGTACCATGATAGATGGAGAAGAGATTGAGGTTATAAACAATTACAGCTTGCTCAGCTCTATGCTTTGCATCAGTCGTCAGGAAATCAAAAGACAAATTTCATTAAGTAAATCTGCTGTAAAGGACTTCTCCAGATAACTGAGAAGCTATGATATCAGTCCAGAGATTTAGGTGCACCTGATACAGGCCATGGTCTTTGCAATTGCTTGCTATGCATCAGAGAGCTAGATAATGATGAAGGATGACAGAAGAAGAATCAATGCCTTTGATTTGTCGTGCTGGAGAAGAGTCTTGAACACACCATGGATTTCCAAGAAATCAAATGTGTCTCTCCTGGAGTGGGTGAAACCAAGTTTCTCCCTGGAGGCTAGGATTTTGAAGCTCTGTCTCACATACTTTGGGCATGTGCCCAGGAAGGGCTGATCCTTGGAGAAGGACATCATGCTGGGAAGGGTGGAGGGACAGTACAGGAGAGGAAGACCCCAGAGAAGATGAATTGATACAGTTACTAGGGCAATGGGGGTAGGTGTGTCAGAGTCTGTAGGACTGGCTCAGGGCAGGTTCAGGGCTAGCGTACATAGGGTCGCTATGAGTCACGGGCAACTTGGTGACACACACAACAACAACATGTGTATGTGTGTTTGTGTGTTTGAATGTGCACATCATTTAAAGGAAGACTGGTAGCACACGGGTTGAAGTGTTTACTTGCAAATTGAGACATTGCTGACTCAAAGATCTTAGTGATTCTAAGGGCAAATTTACCTGACAATTTGTTCCTGTAAAGATAACAGTGTAGTAATTCCTCTGAGGCAGTTCTATGCTGTTTTATCAATTAGAATCTGCATGAAGGCATACAATAATATGTGTTTGAAAATACATAAATATGTATAAATTAAGTAGCTGCATTGAAATGTTCTCATTCACTTTTAAAATATAACTATCCATATCAGCATATATTGACTAAGGAGGATAGTAGGAGAATTAATGCCTTTGAGCTGTAGTCCTGGAGAAGAGTACTGAGTGTACCATGGACTGCTAAAAAAAGAGATTCATCCTGGAGAGGGTTAAACCAATCTGTTCCTTGGAGGCAAGGATTGTGGGGCTTCGTCTGACATACTTTGGACATGTTGTAAGGAGCAACCGGTCCTTGGAGAGGGACATCATGCTTGGGAGGGTGGAGGGACAGCGCAGGAGATGAAGGCCCTCTGTGAGGTAGATTGATTCAGTGACTGGGGTAATTGGAATGGGTGTATGAGAGACTGTGCAATTGGCACAGGACAGAGCAGAGTTTAGGGCTGTTGTACATAGGGTCGCTATAAGTTGCAAGCGATTCGACGGCACATAACAACAACAATGTATATATCACTATATACAGTTTTCAAAGGAGTTACCAGACTGAGACAAACTAAGAAGTAGAACTGGTGAAACTCTTCTATGATAACAAACTTTAAAAATATTATGAATAACAGAGGAACAATATTAGATACAGAGCCAGAAGATAAACAACACTTCAGGTTGGAAAGCTCGAGAGGGGGGCAAATTAGACACTGCTACAAATATCCATTAATAATTAGAACATGAAATGTATGAAGTATGAATCTAGGAAAATTGGAAGTTGTAAGAAATAAAACACATAAAGATCAACATCCTAAGGATAGGTGACCTGAGATGAAGTGGTATTGACCACTTTGAATCAGAAAATCATGTGATCTATTATGCTGAAAATGACAAATTTAAGAAGAATGGGGTCACATTCAAAAAGAGCATTTCAAGTTCTCTCCTGAAGGGACTAGAGAGCATTATGATAAGTGAACTAACTCAGTCTCATAGGGACAAATACTGTAAAAGACCATTCTAGTAGAAATAGATAACTAGAGTAAAATACATATGAGGATCTAAGGTGGGAAGTTGGGAGCACAGGGATGAGGATGGGCAGGGGGCTGGTAATCAGAGGGTCACACAAATTTTTCATGAGTGGAGAGAGTGGTGAGTTAAGGAAATGGGAAAGATTCTGTGTGAAAAACAATGTATACAAACTTTGTAAGTAAACTGGTGTAAAATAAATATTTTATATGGAAAATAAAAGATCTCTCCTGAAGTATAATGTTGTAAGTGGTAGGTTAGCACCCTTATACATACCAGGAAATAAATGAAATATTATAATGTATAGTAATAATATAATATATAATGATATAACATATATAA
>NW_006399788.1:1430874-1432978 GCF_000299155.1 Elephantulus edwardii | reverse complement strand
GACTGGCGTAATCGGGATGGGTGTGTCAGAGGCAATGTGATTGGCACAGGATAGAGCAGGGTTTAGGGCTGTTGTACATAGGGTCGCTATGAGTCACAAACGACTCGACAGCACATGACAACAACATTATTCAAATATACTTATCAACCTCTGATGCCAAAGATGAAGAAAGTGAGGATTGAGTTTGAACAGACATGCAGTCAATATTCACTAATAACAATTGGTGACTGAAATGCACAAGTTGGGAACAAAGGATGGAAATTGGTAATTGGAAAATATGACCTTATTAACAGAAATAAGGCTAGAGATTAGATGATAGCATTTTGCATAATTAATTTATTCATTACAAATGCTTTAAAACAACAAAACAAAACCAATGATGATTATTTGCATGGGCTTCAATCAGATTGACCACATCAGTTTTTGAAGAGTCTATGAAGAAATTATGTATTAGCAGTCAAAACTAGGCCAGAGATTGACTATAATAGAGTATTAATTACTCACATGCAAGTCCAAATCAAAGCTGAAGAAAATTAAAACAAATTCATGAGAATAAAAATATGACCTTGAGTTTATCTCAACTGAATTTTTAAAAATCTCAAAAATATAGTTGAGGCATGAACACTAAAGATTGAAGACCAAATGAATTGTGGAAAGACATCATCCATGAAGAAAGCAAAAGGTCAGGACAAAGACAAGATAGAAAAGACCAAAACAGATATCAGAAAAGACTCTGAAACCTGCACTGGAACTAAAAGAAGCCAAGACAAACGGAAAGGGTGTGGAAGTAAAAGAGCTGAATGGAATATTTAAGAAGACAAAGCAAAGAATTATAACAAAATGTGTTAAGAGCTAGGGTTAGGACACTAAAAAGGAAGAACATGCAATTCTCAAACCACAAGAATTGAGGAACAAATTTAAGCCTTGAATTTCAATACTTAAGGATTCTACAGACAAAATCTTGAATGATACAGGAAGCATCTAAAGAAAATGGAAAAAATATATGGAGTCACTGTACCAAAAAGAATTGGTCAATACTGAAACATTTAAGCAGGTCGCATATAATTGAGAACGAATAAAAATGAAGAAAAAAGTTTAAGCTTCATTAAAGATATTGGCAAAATATAAGACCCCAAGAACTGATGGAATATCAATTGATGTGTTTAATCAAAAAGATGCAGACCTGCATGTGCTAACTAGCCAATGCAAAGAAAAAGTTGGGGTGGGAGAACTATTGCTGAGGCCAGACCAATATTGGCTGAAAGCACAAAATGCCAAAAAGTAGTTCCTTTGTATTTCATTGACTATGCTACACACTTGACTCTGTAGACGACAAAAAAATTATTAATAAAATTGATACAAATAGGAGTTGTGGAACATTTAATGTCCTCATAAAAAAGTCAGAACACAGGCCAAGAAAATCAAAGAATATGAACTACATTCTAACATCAAGAACACAAAAATCCTTACTACTGGACCAATAGACAACATCAAGATAGACAAAATATTGTAGTTGTCAACTCTTTCATTTTACTCAGAACTGAAATCAATACCCACTGTAGTTGCAGTCAAGAAATTAAAAGATATGTTGTATTGAGAAAACCCTCTCAAAGATCCCTTCAAAATGGTAAAAAGCAGCAAAGATGTCAGTTTAATGGTGGGTAGTTTAATGGTGGTTTGGGTTTTTCTTTTTAATTGTTTCCTATATATCGGAGTCACATGGATGGTACATAGCACAACAACATGTATCTGAAAGTTGGACAATAAATAAGGGTGGTAGAAAAATTTATACTTTGAATTGTGTTGTTGGCAAAGAATATGGATTATCCAGTGGACTGCTAGAAAAACAAACACATTTGTATTGGAAGACATGCAACCAGCGTGCCTGCTCCTCAGAGGTAAGGATTGTGAAACTCTGTCTCACATACATGGTTGTCAGAGGTAGTAACTCTTGGGAACATGGCATCATGCTTGGAAAGGGGAGAAGCAACAAAGAAGACCCTCAACAAAACAGACTGACACAGTGACAGTGGTAATGGACCTAAGCATGTGGGGGATTGTGAGTACACAGCAGGATAGGGCAGAGTTCTGGTCTGGTGGTCAG
>NW_006399788.1:1400276-1428582 GCF_000299155.1 Elephantulus edwardii | reverse complement strand
ATAGACATTCTTCTGGTATTCCCTGCTTTCAGCTAAGATCCATCTAACATCAGCTACAATATCCCTAGTACCACAACCCCTTCTAAACCCAGCCTGGATTTCTGGCAGTTCTCTGCTGCTGTGCTGTTCCAGTCATGTTTGGATAATCTTCAGTAAAATTTTGCTTGCATGTGAAATCAATGATATTGTTTGATAGTTTCCACACTCTGTTGGGTCACCTTTCTTTGGGATGGGAACAAATACTGATCTCTTCCAGTCAGTTGGCCAAGTGGTTGTTCTCCAGATTTCTTGGCACAACTTGGTGAGCACATCCAAGGCAGCATCTGTTACCTGAAATATGTCAATTGGTATACCATCTATTCCTGGGGCCTTATTTTTTGCTATTTGCTTCAAAGCAGCTTGAACGTCTTTCTTCATCACCGTAGGCTCTTGCTCATATGTTATTTCATTAAATTCTTCTGTGTCTGCCAGTTCCTTTTGATACGGTGACTCAGTATATTATTTTTATTTTCTTTAAATACTTTCTGGATCATTTAATATTCTGCCTACAGCATCCTTGATTATAGCAACTCGAGATTTTAATTTGTTCTTCAGTTCCTTGAGCTTAAGAAATGCTGAGTGAGTTTGACCCTTTTGATTTTCTGACTCCAGCTCCTTGCACATTTCATTGTAATATTTTGCTTTGTCATCCCATGCTGTCCTTTGGAATCTTCTGTTCAGCTCTTTAGTATCTTGAATTCTTCCTTGAGCTTTGGCTTTTCTGCACTTGATTGTAATCTTCAGAGTTTCTTCTGACATCCATTTTGGTCTTTTTTCCTCTTCTGTCTTTGTAATGACTATTTGCTCTCTTCCTGGATGATACATTTGACATCCTCCCACACAACTCATTAGGTCTTTGCTCATTAGTGTTCAAGGCCTCAAACCTGTTCCTGAGATAATTCTGAAATTCAGGTGGGATGAACTCAAAGTCATATTTTGGTGCCCATGGATTTGGTTTCATTTTCCTCAGCTTCAGCTTGAACTTGCATGTGAATAGCTGGTGGTCTGTTCTACAATCAGCTCCTGGCTTTGTTTTTACAGATGATATTGAGCTTCTCCAGCAGTTTTTTCTGCAGATGTAATCAATCAGATTCCTATGTATAACATTAGGTGAAATCCATGTGTATAATCTGCATTTATGTTTCTTATAAACATAAATATGTATATATATACTGTAGATTTATATCATCACTTATTAATTTATATCATCAAGAACAGAGAATTGTTTAATATTTTAGTTCTCTCTAATGACAGAATACTATAAACTAATGTTTGGTCAGAAAATATTTCTTATTCATAACATAGAAGAATCTCTCCAATTTATGACCCATCTGGGGAGATCCATAGAAGTTTTACGGTTGAAGAGATTTCCTCTATATTTCATATGGTTTTTCTCTATCATTCACCTAATCATATTGAGAATAGAGCTAGGAACTCAAAAGCAAGGCTGAACACCCTTCGTTGAGAGACAAAATCTTCCCTCCCATATTAACTTCGCTCTGGTGGGAGTGGTACTACAAGGATAAGGTGGCACCTCTCTGATAGTTTGATTTTACCAGTGCTCTTTGGGAAAAAAAGGTGAGTCATTTCTTCCCATATGATTTATTTGGCTTTGTTGTTGTTATGTGCCATCAAGTTTACAATGACTCATGGAGACCCTATGCACAATGGTTCTCAACTGTGCCCTGTCCTGAGTCAACACATTTACTCTTATTACCATGCTTACTGTGTCAGTCCATCTCACCTGAGGAATTCCTCTTCTGCATTGTTCCTCCACCCTTCCAAGCATGATGTCCAAGGACCAGTCCCTCCTGGCAATATGCCCAAAGTATGCCAGATGAAGCTTCAAAATCCTTGCCTCCAAGGAGCAACTTGGTTTTCACCCTCTTCAGGCCAGACTTGTTTGTTCTCTTGGCAGTCTATACTATATTCAATAATTCATCTTCAACACAAATTCTTCTTCTGTCATTTTAGTCATTGCCCAGCCCCCAGATGCATATCAAGTAATTTAAAAGACTATGGCCTGGATCAAGTGTACCTTACTCTTGAGAATAACACTTTGTTAAGTGCCATCAAGTCAAGTACAACCCATAACAGTCCTATGAACAACAGACCTAAACCCTGTCTATCTTGTAACATCTTCACCATCTCTTGCATATTGATCCCATTGTTGTAGCCACTGTGTCAATCCAACTGTTGGAGGCATTTTCTCTTTTACAGACTTTTCCAAGCATGATGTCACTTTCCAAGGAGTAGCCTCTCCCAGCAACGTGCCCAAGGTACACAAGATGAAACTATATCATCTTTGGCTGCAAGGAGAAAGCTGGCTGAACCTTCTCCAAAACATATTTATTTGTTCTTTTGGAAGTCCATGGGATGTTCAGTACTCTTTTCCCACACCACGGCTCAAAAATATCAATTTATAGGCTTCAAAATGCCACGAGAGGTTCAGCTATGAGTCAATTCCAACTCCACGGCAATAAATCTGACTTCTATATTTGCAATTATCTAAGGCATTTCCTTATTTAAAGAGAAATGGGGTGGAGAATCACATGTTTAGAAAACTTTTGCTTTCTTCATGTACTTATCACTGTCAAGTTAGAGTCAATACCTAGCTGACCTTGTAGCAGATTTCTAAGGCTGTAAATTGAATGGGGGGAGACTGGTAGTTTTATTCCTCAGGAGTCACTGGTGGATTAAAAAACACTGGAGAGTTGTGGTCTTCTGGTTAATTGCTTGGTTTTCTGTCGACTAGGCTGCCAGAACTCCCCTTTGAGTGCTTAGGTAAGAATTAGGAAAGACCATTTACAGGAAAGAATTTACAGGTTATACCAAAAATCAATTCACATTCTGCCTTGTTATATTTTCATGCCATTTCCAACTCTGGATTCAAAGCTTTCAAGTATATTCAGTTATTACATAATCCAAGTAAGTGAGTGAGGTAGACCTTCTTAAAAGTCATCATAACATTCCATTACTCTAAGATATTTTATAGTTTGTCTCCGGAAACTCTATGAACATGGAGAAACAATGAAAGTTATACAAGTGTTCAGGTCTTCATTCGTAAGGTGGCTATGAGTTGTCTAGGACTCGACGGCATTTAACAACATGGAGTTTTGTTGGCCTAATGGATAGAAAGTTATGCTACCAAGTCAAAGGTGAGTGGTTTAATCTGTGGCCCTCTTATCTGGTTTTAATTGTTTTGGGGCAAACATTCTTCTAAGTGGCATAGCACTGGTCTGTCCGTTTGCTGTACAGAAGTAACTCGTGGTTGCTGTGATGTTAAACAGTGTGATACTGATGTGTTAAATATGATAGTGGTTTCCCATGGTGAACAGTGTTTAGTGGAGCTTCCTAATTAAAACAAGTTTTGAAGCAGGAGTGGTATCCACTTCCGAAATAGCTTGTCTCTGGAAACTCTATGAACATGTAGAAACAATGAAAATTATACAAGTGTTCAAGTCTTCCATTCATAGGGTTGCTATGAGTCGTCTACAGCTCAACGGCATTTAACAACAAGAAGATATTTTAAAAAGTCAGAATTTGTTAAATATTTTAAATTCCTTCTCAGCAGTTTTACTTGCATTAATTATCTATAGAATATACACAAATGACAAGCTACCATGATTAATTTGTTTCCAAAGGTGTCTCTATAAAAGTGATCATGGACGCAAAAGGAAAAATGTCACATTATAAATTTCTGAAGTACTTCTTTGTGTGATATGTTCAGAGAGGAAATTTGTCTCACACAGAAAGACTTAGAAAAACTAGAAACATCAGATAGATTCTATCAGAAGTTTTTCAGCCACTTGCCTTGCCAAAAGTAAATATTAATACATAAGTAAACAATAACTGAAGGGGGGGGGAAATAAAGGAATTCTTACAAATAATACATGTGGATATCAAGTCAATTCACTGTAAAGCAAACCTACAGAACAGAGTATGTGTCTCATAGAGTTTCCAAAGATATTTAATGAAGCAGACTGCCATGTCCTTCTTTGATAGAATGAAGAAAGAGTAATGGTTAGTAGACTAACTAATGGGTTTGAACTCTTAACCTTTTGATTTGCAGTTGTTGGTATTATGTGCTGTCAAGTTGCCTGTGACTCATAGTGGCCCTATGTACAACAGCTCTGAACTCTGTCCTATATCACCAATATCACTGACTCCACATTGCCTCAGTTATCATATTAATCCACTCACCCAGGGTCTTCCTCTCCTGTTCTGTCCCTTCACCATTCCAAGCATGATGTCCTTCTCTAAGGACTAGTCCCTCCTGGCCACATGCCCAAAGTATGTGAGACAGAGCTTCAAAGACTCTGCCTCCAAGGAGAAACTTGGTTTCACCCTCTCTAAGAAAGGCCTATTTGTTCTCCTGGCAGGCCATGATATGTTAAATACTCTTTTCCATCACTACAACTCAAAGGCATCAATTATTCTTCTATCATGCTTAGTCATTGTCCAGCTTTCTGATGCACAGCATGTAATTGTTAAGACAATGGCTTGTATCAGGTGCATCTTATTATCTAGACTGAAACCACTGCTCCTCAGCACTCTGGAGAGGTCCTTGACAGTAGACTTCATGACTCATGACTCATAGTGACTCTAAGAACAAGATGTTTTAGTGACCGTACCACTAAAGTCTCTTGAATATAATAAGACTGTTAATAACAATCAATTACTTTCATACATTCTCTGACTGTAATAAACTCTCATTGAGAATCTTCTCTTTTGCTGGCATCATAGCTTTCCAAACATAATGTCCTTTTTCAAGGAACAGCGGGCAATCACAATTCCTCAAATATATGGCAAACTACTTTGTACTTCTCATTTCTTTCCCATTGGCATTGGAGATTTTGTACATTCAACTTCAAACAACAAAATTCATTTAACAAAAGAAATATTAAACCTTTGTTCTAGATCACCTTTTTAAATTTAATTTTATTAATTTTAATGAACATTTATGGAAATTTTGGATTTCCGTTCATTCATTGTTGTACTTTTCTCCCTGCCCAGCCCTACCCCCAATTCGCTTCTTAAAGTAAAATCTTTCAGCCAGGTAGCCCCACTAGTTGTGTAGTGGTAGATGATTTGACCACTCATCTTTCAGATACAATAAACAGGACAAACACCAACTTCTCAGCTCTTGCAACTCAGTGGAAGGGAACACAAATGTGAAGTAGTGAAATAAATCAGAAAGACTTTGAGAGGTAAGGCTCTCCTGCTACATAGAGCTGATAAAGGTCAGACTTAATTCATAGGCTGGCTTAGATAAACTCCCCAATCAATACATCTCAGTGGTCTCCATCAGTTAAATCACACTTATATTGTTGACAGAATCTCCATGATAACTTACAAGAAAAGTGCAGAGGAAAACTCAGTGCCCGAAAATATTTCACTAGTATGCACTCAGAAGAAAAGACCCATCAAATTGAAATATGTAAGAAGTGGTTTATAGTTCAAAATATTTTATGACTGTTGATAATTCAGATTAGATAAAGCTTGAGTTGGTTTTTATTTTAAAAATATATTTTGCATTTGTTAAGATAATGCAAAATGTTCTCGCTTTTATTTTTATGGTTTATTCTAAGATTCAGGGACTTTTTTTAAAAGATATTCAAATGATTTGTGTCTTATCACCGAATGCAATGCTTTTAAGGTTATAAACCTTTTACAGACTATAAAATGTAGTGTCTTATATTTCACTTAATGTCACCAAGGCACTATCAGTTTTGCTTCCTTACCAGTGAATAATGCTAAGCAGAGAAATCACACAGTAGTCTGATATGTTGGCTTGAACATTTTGTCAGAGAGGATGGAGTTTAATAGCTTGCATCTAGAGGCAAGGCATTAATAAGAAACAAAATTCATGGTCATAGAGTTGATTCCAATTCATAATGGCCCTAAGTACAGAATAGAATTGCACCATAGAGTTTCAAAAGGTAATCATATGCTAATCTTTATGAGTGCTGACTGCCCCGTATTTCTCCAAAAGACGGTTGCTGAGTTTGAACCTCTGACCATACTGTTAGTAGTCAAGCTTTTCAAAGGGTCCTAAAGATATTTGATAGTTCAAGAAAGAGCCAACAAGAGATTAAACCAAGCAGATGGTGCTGTAGAAAGGGTTGTGAAGGCAAATATTAGAGATAGCCAGAAAGTCAAATTAACAGAATACGACTGGGTTTCTACTTGAATAACTGGTTGTGTTATAATCTCTATGTATGAGACTACTCAGTGGGAGAAAATATGCCAAAGGAATCTAGTTTCAGTTTTTAAATCTATCTTAGATTATGATCTCTAGAGAAGTCAAACCAGTGAACCTTATGTGTATCCCCCACTGTCAGTTCCTTATACTGTGTTATGAAATCATAAGTATTATGATAAAATGTGCAAAAACCTGCATTAGATATGCAATAGGAGAGAGAATACTCAACATTTCTCAAGCTGGAACAGTCAAAGGAAAAATTCCAGCCTTCAGTTGCAACACTCTATGGGCAAAATATTGAATTATATAAGGAAGCATCAAAAGAAGATAAAGGAATACACAGCATCACTGTATGAATAGTTGGTCAGTACTGACCCATTTCAAAAGATTGCATAAGAATCAGAATCAACAATATTGAAGAAAAGAAGTACAGACTACGATGAAGACATCGGCAAAAATAAAGCTTTGAGAATTGATAGAATACTGATTGAAGTATTTAAGCAAATAGATACAACCTTAAACATGCTCACTTGTCTTTACTAGGAAATTTGGAAGACAGTTAGCTGGCCAATTAGCTAAAAGGGGTTTATTATAAAGAAAAGTTATCTTACAGAATGCAGAAATTATCAACTTCATTAACATCACATGCAAGAAAGTCTTGCTGAAGTTTGTCAAACAACTGTCTTGGAAGAGGACATGGTAAGGATGGTGTAACTTTGTCTCACTTACTCAGTCATGTTATCAGGAAAGACCAGTCTTTGGAAAGTGACATCCTATCTGGAAATTAAAGGAACAGCAAAGGAGAGGAATATCTTCAGAGAGATGGACTGATTCTGTGACTGCATTAATGAACTTAAGTACAGCAGATATTGTGAGTATGATGCAGGATTAGGAGGAGTTTTATTCTGGTGGAACCTAACAACAAGATCTCTGGTGGCTTACAAAAGTATGCGATTCAAATTCCCCCAATAGTTCTACAGGAAGGGCAATCTCCTGTGATATACTGCTTCAGAAAACCATCAGAGGGTCTCAGCTTTGAGTTAGTTGCAGCTGGATGACACATAAAGCTAAAACTAACAAAAACAATAACATACATATAGCTAGGCAGTGTGTGTGTGTGTGTGTGTGTGTAGACACACACACACAAAGAGAGACAGAGAGAGAGAGAAATTGAGAAAGAGTGAACACAAGCATGAGAATGAGTGTTTGAGAGATTGAGATTGACTTTATCTCAAGGAAATGTCTCATATATTTGAAGACACTAGTTGCTTTAATCAAGGATGCTTTTGGCAGAATATTAAATGATCCAGGAA
Source organism: Elephantulus edwardii (assembly GCF_000299155.1). Lineage (NCBI taxonomy): Eukaryota > Metazoa > Chordata > Mammalia > Macroscelidea > Macroscelididae > Elephantulus > Elephantulus edwardii. The sequence continues at coordinate 1,421,025 of NW_006399788.1, read as the reverse complement.
GTATTAAAAGAAGATGGAAAGAATATACTGAATCACTGTATCGAAAGGAATTGGCAGACACAAGAATTTCTTAAAACAGCATATGAGCAAGAGCCTATGGTGATAAAAGAAGTTCAGGCTGCTTTGAAGGAAATGGCAAAAAATAAGGCCCCAGGAATAGATGGTGTCCCAATTGGCATATTTCAGCTAACAGATGCTGTCCTGGACGTGCTCACCAAGTTGTGCTAAAAAATCTGGAAAACAAGCACTTGGCCAACTGACTGGAAGAGATCAATATTTGTCCCCAACAGAGTGTGTAAACTATAGAACAATACCAGTGATTTCACAAGCAAGCAAGATTCTCCTGAAAATTAAAGAAAAAAGGCTGGAACAGCACATCAGCAGAGAACTGCCAGAAGTACAGGCTGGGCTTAGAAGGGGTCATGGTACTAGGGATATTGTAGCTGATGTTAGATGTATCTTAGCTGAAAGCAGAGAATACCAGAGGAATACATATTTGTGTTTCATTGAGTATGCAAAGGCGTTTGACTGTATGGATCATAACAAACTGTGGCTGACTCTGAGAAGAATGGGAGTCCCAGAACACTTGATCGTTCTAATGCAAAACCTATACTTGAACCAAGAGTCAGTTGTCAGAACAGAGCAAGGGAACACTGCATGGTTCAAAATTGGGAAGGACATATGACAGGGATGCGTCCTATCTCCCTACCTTTTCAACCTGTATGCAGAAGATTATCTGGGAGGCTGGGCTCTATGAGGAGACATGTAGCGTCAGGACTGGTGGAAGATCTATCAACAACCTGCGTTATGCAGATGACACAACCCTGCTTGCTGAAACTGAGGACGACCTGAAGCACCTGCTGCAGAGGGTCAAGGACTGCAGCCTCCAGTATGAATTGAGGCTCAATGTCAAGATGACAAAGATTCTTGCCACTAGACTAATTGGTAGCATCAAGATGGATGGTGAAGAGATTGAGATTGTTCACAGCTTTAGTTTGCACGGCTCCACAGTCAACACTTGATAGAGTTTCAATCACTACAGAAGCAGATATCTCATTTTTGTACTTTGGAGCAGCTGATGGGTTCAGACTGCATTTTTTTTTTTTTCATTTACAAGGTTAATGCTTAAATATGGTGCCATCAGGGCTTCATTAGAAGTTGTTATAACTCCATTTTCTCCACATATATGGTCCAGTAAGTCCTCTTTTGCTCATAAACTAGCTCAACTTGCTGTTTCTGTTAACTGCAATCAATCATCTCAACCAAAAAGAAAATAATGAGGTGGGTGGGGAGGGGAGGAAAAGCAAAAAGAGGAGGGAACCCCAAACCAACAACCATTTTCATTCTGTAGGAGGATGGGTTATATTATCTTAAGGTGCTTGTTATTGCTATTGTTCTTGTTGTTAGATGCTGTTACATCGAGCTTGACTCATAATGACACTATGAGCAACAGATCTGAATCCTCTCCTGTCCTGCCATCCTCACAATCCCTCACACACTTGAACCCATTGCCACAGCCGCTGTGTCAATCCACCTGGCTGAGGGTCTTGCTCTCTTTGCCATTGCCTCACCTTCCCAAACATCTAGGAGAATGCCTAAAGTGCATGTGAGACAAAGCTTCACCAGCTTTGCCTTTTGGTGTTCTTTGGTTACACCTTCTCCAAGACCTATCTGTTTCTTCAATATTCTTCTCCAACACCACAGCTCAAAGACGTCAGTAATTTTTCTATCATCCTTATTCTTTCTCCAGTTCTCAGAATCAAAGCAAGTGACTAAAAAGACTATAACCTAAATCAAGTGCACCTTAGTTCTCAAATTGACATCATTGTTCCTCAGTAATTCAGAGAGGTCTCTAATTAAAGACTTTTCCAGTCTAACACGTTTCCTGGTGTCCTGACTGCTTATACCAGTGTATTGATTATGGATCCATGTAACATGAAGTTATTGACAGTTCCAAACCTTTCTCCACCTATTACGATGCCTTTTGTTGTTGACATGCAATCCATATTGAAGCCTACCATTTTTTTATCTTCTTTAGCAAGTACTTAAAATTTTCCTCACTTTCAGCAAGTAAGACTGGGTCATCTGAATGATGGTTATTGATGAGTCTCCTTCCATTCTGATACCACATCCAGCTTCTCCAATAATTTGCTCAGCATTCAGATTCAATAAGTATGAATAAAGGATACAAGCCTGATGCACACTCATCTTAATTTTAAGCCGTGTGGTGTTGCCTTGTTCAGTTCACACAGCAGTCTCTTGGCCTAGGTATAGATTTTTCATGAGTACAATTATGTGTTCTGGGGTTCCTATTCTTCTCAATGTTAGCCATAATTTGTTATGATCCACACAGTCAATGTGTTTGCATAGTCAATAAAACAAACTGGCTTAGTGGACAGAAAGTCATGCTTCCAAGTCAAAGGTGCATGACTCTACTCTATGGCCCTCAAGCTTGCCTTTAATTGTTTTTGGTGAAACATTCTTCTATGTTGTATAACCCTTGTCTGTCCACTTGCAGCACAGAGGTAACTCGTGATTGCTGTGAAGCTGAACACTGGCATGGATGAGTCTAACGCAAGAATGGTTACCCACAGTGGACAGTGTTTAGTGGAGCTCCTCAATTAAAACAAGCTTGGAAGCAGGAGTGCATCCACTTCCATAAATAGCTTGCCTCTGGAAACACTATGAACCTGGAGAAAGGACAAAAGTTATGCAGGTGTCCAGGTCTTTCATTCATAGGGTCTCTCTGAGTCACCTACAACTCAATGGCAACTACAACATGTAACATTGTTATATACTGTAGAGTTGGAACAGACCGATAGGGGGCCCTCCAGAAGGTATTTGTTGTTGTTGTTGTTGGTTTTACCATTGGGTCAGAACCAATCAATAGCTGACCTTCCAGATGGTTTTCAGAGGTAGTTAATCACACGGGAGGAGATTGCCCATCCTTCTCCCGCGAGCAGCTGGTGGCTTTGAACCACGTGCCTTTGGGATTGCAGTGCAGCTTCCTGCCACTAAGCCACCAGAGCAGCAGTAAATTGCACAGGAGACTGCACAGCTCTTTCATGCAGAACAGCTGGTGGATTCAAAATGCATGCCTTTGAGTTAACATTGTTCCTCTTTACCACTAATCCACTAGAGAATTACTGTAATGGTTGTTCATTATGTGAATAAAATCTGGTTGTCCCTCAGAATATACATTTAGGTGTGTCCACTTGCTATCAAAATCAGGGATGCAATAAATAAGTGGTACATCCAAATGTCTTGGCATAATCATGAGTGTTCCCCCAGAATTGTTGTTGGCCACAGTCAAGAAAGCCCTAACTTAGGCAATCCAACATATAATCTTACAAAATGATACTTTCTATTACATCATACAATAATAATTTGGATATTGAACTATTGTGTTCTGTGGAGTTTTCACTGGCATCTTTCCATACTAGATCAATAATAACATTTTAAGGTAGAGACACATTAATCTTCAAAGTTGTGCCATTAACAGCTATCAGTTTATAAGACTTATTTCCTCAAATCCTTGCTACTTAGTGTTAGTTTTGGTTATAAAACTGGGATTTTATTTTAAAATATTTCATATGTGAACATATCCTTATAAATTACATGTCACTTTTTATAATTTTCCTCATGTGACATCCACTTCCTAAACCACACGCCACTGGAAACTCTATGAACTTTGATAAATGACAATAGTTATAGAAAGGCTTCAGGACTTTTGTTCATAAGGTCACTATGAGTCATGCTCGACTCCATGGCAAATAATAACAACAACAACAACAACATCTTCTGGCTATTACTTTCTTTGCATTGTATGAACTTACCTTGTTAATGGTGGGGATATTAGAGAAGTATCAATTCTATCACACTCAAGATCACACAAATTCAAAATAGTCACATATACACACACACTCTCCTAAACAGAGCATCCAGGGGAGGTGACCTTAATGTTCCTGATGGAGAAAATTTGTAAGGAGCCCATGACGCCAACTCAGTGTTATCCAACTGAAGAGATTCTGCTCCAGAAGCACTTATGCTATTGTTGTTGTGTGCTTTAGAGTGGCTTCTGACATATTATCCCATGTAACACAGTAGATCTCTCCTGTAGGACTTCCTAGTTTGTGATCTATATAGAAGCAAATTGCCACATCAATTTCCTGTGCATCAGCTGGGTCTGTTCCAATAGTTAAGCTTTTAGATAGTAGCTGAACACTTATTGTGTCCCAAGGGCTCCTCAAATCTACTTACAAAGGGCTTCTTCAGTGTGGAAGTACAATCATTGTTTAATGTTCCGCAGAGTAACACTATGCCCTGTATTTTCAGGTCACCACTGGATCTTTCCCATTACCTTTACCGTCTCCCTTCACCCACCAAATTGTGTGACCTCATGATGTCCCCCTGTCCATCCTTGCCCCTCTGCTTTCAGCCTTCCCCTCTTGGACTAGAAAAACATGACCACTGTGCTTGGCATTCTTTTCAACATAGAGAAGCTCATCTTCCAGAAAAAAATTGGACAATATTTTGTTGTCATCTATAGAGTTCTCTCTATTTTTCAGTCAGAAATCACTATAACATCTGTCTATACACACAAATTAAATATAAAAACAATCCCACTCCTTTAGAGTCAATTTTGATTCATAAAGACCTCCCCACATAGGAGTTTTGAAGTTTATGGGAGAAGATTGCTCGGTTTTCTTCCTCAGAACAGCCAGTGGATTTGAACTGTTGAACTTTCAGATAGCAGCCAAATACAATATTCTGCCTAGGTTCCTTATTTGTTTTCCAAACTTGCAGTATAAATATTATATATAAGAGTTTACTATTCTTCCCAGGTTATTCTTTATAATTTTTTTTGCCAATTTGCTGTTATTGTTAGGAGCTGTCAAATTGTGTATGATTCATTGCAATCCTATGAACAACAGACCTGAACACTGTCCTAACCTGTAACATCTTCAGCAACTCTGACATACTTGAGTCCACTGATACAGCCTGTCAATTCAGCTTGTTAAAAGTCTTCCCCTCCCTCACTGGCCCTCTACCTTTCCGAGAACCATGTCCCTTTCCATAGAATAGATTCTTCTAACAATATGCCCAAAGAAAGTGAGATAAAAGCCTCACCACCTCACCATTCTTGCTCATGGAGCATTCTGGCTACACTTTTCTCCAAGACATATCTGTTCATGCTTTTTTGCGGTACATGGGATATTCAATACTCTTCTCCAACATGACAACTCAAAGGTGTGAAATAGTGTTTATTAGATACTGGGATTTTAAATGAGATTTGTTAATGGATGCCATAGATCTGGTTCCTGCTCTTACCAACCCATGAACCACTGCCAGATCTTTCACCATCGTCACAATCATGGAGTTGCTTGAAACTGTTGTTGCAGTTACTATGTTTATCCATCTCATTGAGAGTTTTCATCTCTTTCACTATACAGTTACTTTTCTAGACATAAAGTCCTTCTTCAAGGAGACCAACTCTCATTATCCTTGCCTCATAGGAACACATTTGCTACACTTTTTCTATTTTTTTTTCTCTTTTAGCTGTTGAATCAGAAAAGACAGTGACCATCAATTACAGGATAGAAGATTGTCCATCTTTTCCCACAGAGAACTGGGTAGATTTGAACTGTTTGCCTTTGGGTGAGCAGCACAATGACTAACCACTAGGCCATCATGATTTATTCAATATTCTTCACTTGTATCACAGTGCAAAGGCAGCAATTAGTCTTTTATTAATCACCTAACTTTTACATGCATATTAGACAACCGGATTGAGTTCATGAGTTAAGTTTAGGAAATTTTTCTGTGTTATACCCACTAATTCTTTGTTAAAGATTTGGGTTAGACATATGTTCTCTCTGCTAAGACTTTCATCTCTCCATTACTTATAGTATCTCTGATCTTTATCTCAAATTTATCAACATTTCCCTTGATAATTTATTTTTTATGTGATTTAGTGTTAGAGTCTCTATATTGATAGGACTAACATTCCCTAAATATTCTTTGAATGGTCTTATCATTTTAATTTTTACATTTAGGTCTTTAGTGTACCTGGACTTTATATCTTTATGTGAAGAATTACATATTTTCCATTTGCAACAATTTATTATTTATACATTATAATTGTACACCTCTTATCTTTCTTCATTTATTAATTTACAATGGCATCTTTAGTTTATCTTAGTATCTATTTATATGTAAATCTGTTTCAAGATCACTTGTTTTATTTTGTTTTCTGTGTCTCCCTACAAAGAAACTTCACTATCTTAATTCTTAGAGATTTCATTGTGGTATCTAATACAAGTTTTGACCTTTGGCCTATTCCCTAATTATGAACCATGGTTGCAGATATATTGGATTTTTATCTACTATATTTTTTATATTTTCTATTTAATATGCTTTTCCTTTATTTTGTTTTCCTTTTATCTGTGTTCCACTGCATTGATGAAATTTTTATTATCTTGGGTTTTATTTTTCCTTTTATATATACTTTATTTCTATTCTTTAAAGGTTATTCTTAAATTTTTAACATGCATATTTTATTCAATACAGAAAGCTAACTATAATCTACCAAATTTTTGAAAAGTATATGAATATAGTAAGTTCTGTAATATAGATGAATCTATTTCTAATTTGCATATTCTTTTAATCTATTATCCATTATTTGCTTTATTTTATCATAGATTAGGCATTATTTTCATTATTTCTTAAAGTAAATGTGTGATTTACACACATGTGTCAGTCTCTGGATTTATCATTGAGTTTACATCGCCATTCTTTTTTTCTGGTTTACTGCCTCGTATATGAAAGTCTTTGAGAGGTAACCCCTTGAGTATACTCTCAACACTTTGAAAACTATGTTTCTTCAGTCCTCATATAAAATAGTGATTGAAAAGACCATGGTCTGAAATAGGTGCACTTTAGTCTTCAAACTAAATTATTGTTCCTTAGTACTTTGGAGAAGTCCTAAAGAGTAGCCTTTCACAATATATCTTTGATGTCTTGACTGCTAGTAATAAAGATGTTAAACGTGAATGCATATCTTTTCAATGTATGTGCAGAACATATTGTCCAGGAGGCTAGGCTGTGTGAGGAAGAATGTGGCATCAAAATTGGAGAAAGACTCATTAACAACCTGCCATGCAGATGACAAAACTGAGAAGGACCAGAAGCAATTGTTGCAGAGGGTCAAGGACTGCAACCTTCAACATGGATTGAAGTTCAACATCAAGAAAACAATGATTCTCACCACTGGGCTAATTGACAGCATCATGATAGACGGTGAAGAGATTGAGATTGTTAACAGCTTTAGTTTGCTTTGCTCCACAATAAACATTCTTAGTATCAACATCCAGGAAATCAAAAGATGAATTGCATTGGGAAAGTCTGCTGTCAGGGACCTCTCCAGAGTACTGAAGAGCAACAATGTCAGTCTGGAGACTAAGGTGCACCTGAACCAGGCCATAGTCTTCACAATTGTTTGCTATGTATCATCAGAGAGATAAACAATGACTAAAGATGCCAGAAAGAATTGATTCCCATGAGATGTGATGCTGAAGAAGAATATTGAATATACCATGGGCTGCTAAGAGAAAAAAACAGGTTCAGCCTGGAGAGAGATAAACCAAGCTGCTCTGTGGAGGGAAAAATTCTGAAGCTTTGTCTAACATGCTTTGGACATATTGTAAGGTAAGAACAGTTCTTGAAAGGAGCTTGATGCTTGGGAGGGTGGAAAGACAGCACAAGAGAGGAAGACCCTCGATGAAATGGATTGATTCAGTGACTGGGGTAATGAGGGTAGGTGTGCCAAGACAGTAAAGTTAGCACAGGATAAATTAGGTTTCAGGGCTACTATACATGTGTCCCAAGTGCCTCAATGGCACATAAAACAATGAAGATGAAATCATTAACAATTGCAATTGATACCTTTTAGTTGTGGTATTGGGGATGAGTACTGAATATCCTATGAACAAAATCAACAAACAGATATGTCTTGGAGAAAATGCAGCCAGGATGCTCTTTGGAGCCAAGAATATTGAAACTTTGTCTCATGCATTTTGGACATGTTGTTAGAAGGGGCTAGTCCTTGGGAAAGTACATCATGCTTTCAAAGTTGGAAAGTCACTGAAAGAGAAGATGACCACTTACAAGATGGATTGATATTAATTGCAGTAAATTGACTCAAGTGCATCAGAGATAAGGAACAACACATACGCATTTGACTGTGTGAATCACAACAAACTGTGGCTGACTCTGAGAATGGGAGTCCCAGAACACTTGATTGTACTTATGAGAAAGATATACTTGGACAAAGAGACAGTCGTCAGAACATAGCAAGGAAATACTACATGGTTCAAAATTGGGTAGGGTGTACCTCAAGGATGTGTCCTATCTCCATATATTTCAAATGTATATGCAGAACAGATTATCCAAGAGGCTAGGCTCTATGAGAAGTGTGGCATCAGAATGGAGGTAGACTCATCAACAGTCTGCGTTATGCAGATGACACAATCCTTCTTGCTGAAATTGAGGTGGACCTGAAGGTGAAGGACTGCAGCCTTCAATATGGATTGAAGCTCAATATCAAGAAAACAAAAATTCTCACCACTGGGCTGATTGGCAGCATCATGATGGATGATGAAGATGTTGAGATTGTAGAGCCAAGCAAACTGAAGCTATCAACAATCAACACTCTTGGTACCAGCAGCCAGGAAATTAAAAGATGAACTGCATTGGGAAAGCTATCAGAGATCTCTCCAAAGTATTGAAGAGCAATGACATCAGTCTGGAGACTAAGGTGTACCTCATACAGGCCATGGTCTTTGCAATCACTTGCTATGCATCAGAGAGCTGGACAATGACTAGAGATGATAGAAGGAGAGTTTATTCATGCCTTTGAGCTTTGGTGCTGAAGTATTGAATATACCATGGACTGCTAGGAGTACAAACAAGTTCAACCTAGAGAGGGTGAAGTCAGGCTGCTCTTTGGAGGCAAGGATTCTGAAGCTCCATACTTTGGGCATGTTGCAAGGTGGCATCAGTCCTTGAAGAGGAATGTCATGCTTAGGAAGGTGAAGGGACAGTGCAGGAGAGGAAACCCTTGATGAGATGGATTGATTCAGTCACTGGGGTAATGGGGATGGGCATGTCAGAAACAATAAGATTGGCTAGAGATAGAGCACAGTTTAGGGCTGTTGTACATAGGGTCACTATGAGTTGCAGTCGACTAGATGGCACATAACAACAAGGTCAAGATTCAGATCTACTTTTCATAATGTTTTTATGAATGGAAATCAACTCAACAGCACTTAACACTATCACTACCTAAAATAATATTCTTTTTCTATAGCATATATATCTAGAAAATTCTAGATTGAGAGGTTTTTTGTTTTTCTTTCCTCCAGCACGCTTAATATTTATTCTTTTCTCTCTTTATATTTTCTTTCCCCTTTGGGGAGAGGTTAGATTCTGTTGACAGTGGATCATCCACCTATTCTACTCGATTTTAGACTATTTTACCTTTAAAATTCTTCACTTTTAATATGGTGTGTCTAAATATAACCTCATTTATACTGTATAGTATTTTGAAAGCTTTTAATGTGAGAATTCATGTCTTATTAATTATGGATATTTAACATCACAACCTCTCCTCATTCTACCTTTTAAGATTTTTTATTTCCTTCTAATCATCCTATCAGTTATTTATTAAGTCTTCTTATTCTACACAAGCATGTCTTCAACATCTCTGTAACATTTTAAATTTGTTTTGCATTGTGTTTAATTTTCTTGATACTGGGAGTTAGGAATGTCAGTTGAAAAATTAAGGTTCTTATGACCCAATTTCCTGCATTTTCAATTGATTCATATGTATATGACAGTTATAAAGAAGATCCAAGAAGAATTGATGTCTTTTAATAGTGATATTAGCAAAGTATATTGAATGTATCATGTATTGCCAAGAGAAAAAACAAATCTGTCTTAAAAATGTTTCCAGATTACTCCTTATAAATATGGTAAGATTTTGACTCACATACCTTGGGGCATGTCATCAGGAGAGGCTAGTCCCTGAAAAAGGGCATCATATTTGAAAAAGAAGGTAAAAAAAAAAGGAGAATGAGCTGGACTGACACAGTGACTGGCACAATGGGCTTGAGCATGCAAGAGATTGTGAGGGTGGCACAGGACAGCAACGTTTTGATCTATTGTTATAAGGTCACTGTGGTGTAGTTAGCCTATGGCTTAAAATGGCTTTCATAGGGAGCTCTGGTGGCCTAGTGGCAAGAAGCTGAACTGCAATCTCGGAGGTGTCTGGTTCAAATCCACCATATGCTCTGCTGGAAAAAGAGGGGCAATCTCCTCCTGTGCCTGTCAGAGACAATTTGCTGGTACACACACAAATAATAATTTTTTTTAAAAAATATGCCTTTCATAGGCCTTTGATTTTGCCACGTAACTAAGCAGGAACATTTTGTTCTATTCACAAGGTGATTGGCTGGTTATACGATTCTGCTGGGTTTAAAACTGGACAGATTCAGTGGCAGAAATAGAGAATCCAACTATCAGCAAGGAAGAAGGAGCACAGAATGCAGTACACATCCTTCAGGGTCAGAAATTGCTGTGCCGGTCAGATGTTGGACTGGTGTGACAGAGCCAACTAGTTCAGCAAAAACTCAGAGTCTGACATGAGAGAAGGCTGGCCATGAACTGCCGCCCCATGGAATCAGATCCAGGGGCCTTCACCCAAGCTTGCTGGAGATAAAGAGCTTGTAGAAGTCAAGGGAAGTACTGTAATTGGCAAGATGAAGAAAGTTTTGTAACACTGGGCTAATGCCACCAGGCTGAAGGCTCACACTTCAGAAGCTGTCCCACCTTAGTAATTGTATCTTGTTATAATTTGAGTTGTAACTTACCAACTTCTTAACAAATCACATAATTATGAGGATGGTTTTGTATGGTCTATGTAGTTATTGTTACAGATTTTGGATCCAATATAGAACAGTTGTAGTTGTCTGTCATTGAGTCAGAACTGACCCATACCTGACTCTGCAGCGGGTTTTCAGAGGCACTTAGGCTCATAGGAGGAGACTGCCCATCCTTGTCAAGTGGAGCAATTCATGTATTTAAACCATGTGCCTTCAAGATTGAAGTGCAGCTTCTTACCATTGTGTTGGAATGAATAGAAGTAGGAAAGGGAGCACAGAGAGCATGTCCCAACCTCTTGGGAATTGGTTTTGTATTGTGGGTGTTCTTGATGGGATAGCGCCCCCTTGCTGAGTTGGTAGAACTCAGACCTGGCTGTCTCCATCTCACCTTTACACTTTTTACAATTGCTATGAGTCATGGTTGACAATCAACAATTACTCTTTCAAACAAACAAACAAACAAAAAAAAGCCTACTGCCTTTGAGTTTATCCAGACTCATGGTGACCCTCTACAAAGTTTCCAGACGGTTAATTTTTTTTTAACCTAAATTAACCCATTTATTACAGGCTAGAGATGCTTCAAGTGGGGGAACTTCTACTGGTCTTTCAGTTCCTTCAGTCTTCTGATGGCTGACTTCACTGTGACGGCCGAGGTGGTGTTGTAGGTCCAGGCGCCACCAGCTACTGTCTTCATGCAAGAATCACAGCGCCAGATGCCCACAGCTCGTCTCTTCAATTTGGTTTTGCCACAGAAGGAGCAAGTGTACTTGGCATGTTGGCTGATTTAGATTTTCTTTACCATCTTCCTGAGCGAAGCACCATAACGGGTCCCGTATTTACCGACGATGCCGACTTTCTTGGTGCGTTTGGCCGTTGCGCCACAAACAAGCACCAAACCCAGAGAGCAGACTAAATTTTTACGAGGGGAAACTATTTAGCCATTCAAAATTTAGCACTTCCAATTTTCTTTCATAGTATTCAATCATCCTGGGCTTTAATCTTATCCTTGGTCTTCTTGTGACTCTTGCTTATGGTAATTTGTATTTTTTTATTTATGCCCCATCTGTATAGGTGTTTGTAGTTTCTGCAAGTATTTATTATGCTATGGGTTCTAGAAAATTATTCCATAGTGGGATTTTTCTTATTTTAGAACAATTTGCATAATTATTGTTGATGTATTGTTGAATTAAAACATATTCATAGCTGACTGTAAGTAGGTTTTCAGAGGCAATGAATTGTATGGGAGAAGATTGCCCATCTCTGTCACAGAGCAGCTAATCAGTTCAAACCATGTAACCTGAGGTTAGTAGCACAAATCTTTATCTGCCTCTTTACATCCGGTAATGTAAATTTGAACCTTAAACAGAAGATGTAATGTTATGATTCAAATTATGAATAAAATTTTTTTTCTTTGCAATCAGAGTCAACAAAAACCTTTGTTATTCTTCCACCTTTACCTTCTTGCTTCCCATATGTCAACACATGTATTAAAGTCTCAGACCATAATTATGAGTTAAACATAATTTAACATTTACCTCTCCAAAAACATTTCCAAAATTAATTTGCAGAATTATTGCTCAGGTGTTGAGTTCCTATAGCTATGCATATTTAGAGTATTTTGCATGGTTTAATCTAGCATTTCCAAGTGGGTTTTCCTCCCCTAGAATTGTAGCAGTACAACTCAAGTGATGCTCCACTTAACCAATACCATCCCCCCCCCCAAAGCAGGATATGGCTGTGCCATTAAGTTCTGGTCAATGGTGGTCAGGACTCTGTCTTCCTTAAGGAAGCTGCCTGCTCTCTGTGTTCCCCTTCTTCCAGCTAACTGATTAATTGTTACATCATGAATAGTTGCCACAGCACCAGAGATAAAGCCATGTATTGATACTCTCACTGGGCCACTTGTCTCTGAAAAATTACATTAGAAAGGAATAAGCTTCCATCTTTTTAAAATCACTTTAAGTTCAGCTTTTGATGTAACACAAAGCCTGGATGATCTATCTTTTTTTTTTTCATCTACTAGGTAAGGTATTCTTAAACTATGTTAACTAGGGAGCTGCATTTTCACTCTTGAGTCTTCAAGTAGCTACTAGATTAGGCATAGATGTTTCTGAATAGTGACTTAGGAATACGTACCTTAGAATCAAATAAACTACCCCAATAAGATGTTAAGCCCTCCTTTCTGTCATAGTTTGCATAAAACATTTGCTCATTATGGAAACAGCTGCTGAGAAGAAAATTCTTAATAAATCGACCTCTGTGATTTTTCTATATAAATTTTGCACCTAAAAAGTTTCTCAAATGGGAAAGATTACCTTAACATATTGTTCATGAATAAAAACCTTAAAAGATCTTTCAGGACCCTACAAGAATTATGATAGGAATATTTGAGTCAGACTGAAAATAATGTCCCAACCCTCAACGAGCCAATACCAGGTAAGTTGCCTCTATAACTAATTTGCTATTGCCTTTCAGAGAATTTTTTTCTTTTCCTTCTGATCCCCAACTTCCTTCCCGACTTCTCCCAATTCATTTATGTATATCATCTTCCACATTGTTAGAGTAGCACACATATTATCTGTTCACTTGCGGTTATCTGGGTAACATATACCACACTACACCATCAGAACCCCTTAGTGAGTCTTAAGCTAAAATATGCTAAAAAAAAATACTCTCTGGCAAACAATGGAAAATCTCACTGTGCTTGTTCTAGATGTTGGCAAAGGTACACTGGTGGCATAGCACAGAATATATTGGGCTGCTAACTGAAAGATTGCCAGGTCGAATCTACCAGTTCCTTCCCAGTAGAAAATTGGGGTGTTTTCGCCTGTGAAGATTTACATTCTTAAAATTAAATAAATAAATTTTTTTTTTAAAAATCCATGGAGTGGTGCTAAGAGAACAGACAGAAATTGGGATTTTTTGGATATGTTGACAGCTTCAAACTTCTAATGGACCAAGTATGGCATGTTGTTGTTGTTGTGTGCCATCGAGTCGTTTGCGAGTCTCAGCACACCCAGAAACTTAACACCCAGAATTAGATTGCTCCCAAAACAAACTATATAAATTTTCCAAGTAAACCAGCACAAAATAAAAATTTTATTTAAAAAAATTAAAATGTTGGACTAAAATAAAAAGCTTCTCCTGATAAAGTATTTCTCTGAGAAACAAATATTTAAAAACAATTAAACCATTGCCTTTGAGTCAATCTTCATCAGCGGAGCCCCCTGTGTTGCAGACTAGAACTGTTGCACAGCAAGTGATTGGCTATAATCTCCATGGAAGGTTTCCAAGCCCTTCTTCCATAGCACCACTGGGTGGACTCAACTGTCAACCATTTGATTAGCAGCTGGATACCTCAATACTTACACTACCCAGGCACCAAAATGATGGAACACATAATTAAAAGCTTAATAGCCTTGTTTACAAAGCTCTATAACCCCAAAGTAATGCTTATAGCCATTTTTAAACAAAATGGGTATTTAACCACTGTGTCCCCTGTAATCAGTTGCCCTTGAATCAATTCTCATGGTGACCTTGTGTGTATTAGAGTAAAATGGCGATTCATAGAGTTTTCAAAGATTGATTGTTTTGGAAACGTATCACCAGAATTTTCTTCCCAGGTACCTCCAGGTAGACTTGAATTATCAACCTTTCAGTTAGCAGTTAAGCACATTAGTTCTTTGTGTAATTCAGAGGTTACATATACTCACCCCTTCCTTCTCCCCTTGACTCTCAGAATTGACTCTTAGCTGTTCCTCTATTGGATTACCAAGCCTATAAATTGTATGTGGGCACTGCCCAACTTTTCCTCAAAGCCATGGGTAGATCTGAACTGCCTGTCTGTAGGTTGACAGTGAAACTCCTTACCACCAGGCCACCAGGGTTCCATAATTATTTCCTGTAGAGTTTCATAAGATATTCTAACACACACTCAGAGTTTTAGAGAATTTTTTCCTTAGCTAATATCTCAGAGTGTTAAAATACATGACATAGCATCGTCAGAACTAACATGAAAAACTTATAATAATTGCTACAAACAAAAGATTTCTAATGCTAGGCATGCCTACCATTGGCAAATTGTTAGCCAAACATCTGACACCTGCAGCCTATTGTTACTGTTTTCAAAATAATAGATACCACACTGCTTGTTGTGGTCTTTGGAAATCCACAGGCAGGAACAGATATACCCCAACAAGTTATGTGCTAGTCCTGAATGTGTCCCTGTCAGCAATGACAAAGGGGGAGAAGCCACTTCAAGCTGAATGGGACTGTGCTAAGGCGCCAAGGCAGGAGTTCAGACTTGACCTGTCTCTGCTTCAGTCTCTCCCCTGTAATTATCACAGTGAAGTAATGACCATACAGCAGGAAATGGGGAAATTAATTATAAGCTAGATGTATGGAAACAGCATCCTAATTGGAACTGTGCATTTACATTTGATTAAACTTCTACAAAGCAAACTGTGTCATAGCTTGGCATGACTACAGTATACTTCTATATCTTGGCACATGGGCAGCACAGAATACACTTCAAGGAAGACTCGTCTATGTGCTAGTTTCCCAAATAGAAAAGACAAGTATGCAATGGGACAGAGCTCTGCATTTGGCTCTTCTAAAGAAAGCAAGATTTCACAGACAGCTGGCCATGGTTTAAGTATTACTAGTCTGGTGTCCAGGGAGCTTTGGTTGATTAGTGTTGAGAAGTTCTGCCAACCCAAAGGCATGCGGTTTGAATCCACCAGCAGCTTCACAGAACAGTCTGCAATCTGCTTCTATGCAATTAACTGTCTCTGAAAAAAAAATATATATATCTAACGTAGGGTCAGCTGTGAATCGGTTTCAACTCATCACCACCCAACAACAATCTGGAGTCGGGGAGTTCTAGGACTTTAGGGACTAATTAATGATAATTGATCTAAGGTACAGGCTCTAAATTTCAGACACTTTAAGAAGTCACTTACAGAATCATTTCCTAGGTGTTACATAAGAGCAAAGCAGCCAACTACCTATATATGATTATCCAAAAGCCACCAAGAAAGTGGCTTTCCAAAACCCACCGAGAAAATAGTTTTCCAAAAGCTTTCTTTTAGACCTGGAGGCCTACAAACTGTTCTGGTTTCAAGTCATAGAATTCTCATCACTAATCCTGTTGTGTGGGTGAGAATCATCGGGTGATTTTGTGCTAATCTTTAAACTCCATCAGAGAATGGACTCTATTCTAGATTTTTTTTTCTTTTTCCTTAAAAAAAGCCATCTATGAAGGAAAGATAAGGTTGACGTTAACATCTAGACCAGAATCAGGCTCCATATATATATACACATTTTTTTGAATGAATGAAATTGATTTTCTTTGCAGGAAGCATGATCCAGGCAACAGACTAGGGTTTGAGAGAAAAACATAGCACTTCATGGTTCTGGATAAAGCAAGACTGGTCCTGGGAAGGTTGTCAGAAAAAAAGTGAAAGATAAAACCTACCTTATGAGACAAGTATCAAGTTTTAGAAAAGTTGACCAGAAAGGTAAACTCCTCTAGAACCTGTGACGAGGCTAAGTTTTCTAAAACTTGCTCAACTGTCCCAGGTATAGGCGAGATACTGGAGAACCTGGCTGCCGTTCATCGCACCAGGCTGTTACCAAGCTGTAGGAGAACTCAAAGACAAATATACGACAAGCAAGCACATTTTACATCCCCTTCCAAAATTTCCTCCACCCTCAAGCAGACTCTAGTCTCTGGCATAAATACTAGTAAGAGTGTCTGTCCATCTCCTAATTCCTAGGCTATGGCACCAGAGATATTACTGTTGGTATTATATGGATCTTTGTAGAAAGCAAGGAATACCAGCAGGATGTCTATTTATGTTTTATTAACTATGCAAAGACAATTGGTTGTGTGGACCATAACAAAATATGATTTACACTAGGAAGAACAGGAATCCCAAAACACTTAACTGTGCTCATGTGAAACCTAGACCTAGACTAAGAAGCTGTTGTCAGAACAGAGCAAGGGAACATTGGATGGTTTAAAAAAAAAAAAAAGCAAGAAAAGTATGTGTCAAGGCTGTATTTTTTTTCTTCATACATATTCAAACTGTGTTTAAAACAAATCTTTTAAGTAGCTGGAATTTATGAAGAAAAATGTGGCATCAGGATTGGAAAAGACTCATCCACAACCTGCATTATGCAGATGACACAACCTTGCTTGTTGAAAGTAAAGAGAACTTGAAACAAACTGCGGAAAATTAAAGACTAGAATGTTCAATATGGATTACATATCAACATCAAGAAAAAAATCCTCACCACTGGACCAATAGGCAACATCATGACTGAAGGAGAAATTATTGAAGTTGTCAGTGATTTCATTTTACTTGAATCTACAGTCAACACCCATAGTAACAATAGTCAAGAAATCAAAAGACATGTTGCATTGGCAAAATCTACTGTAAAGGCACTCCTCAAAATACCAGAGAGTAACAACGTCCGTTTAAAGGTAAGCCATGTTCCAAACCATGGTATTTTCAATAGCTTCCTATGCATCTGAAAGTTGGACAATGTTTCAGGATGAAAGAAGAATTTGAACTATAGTGTTAGAGTAGAGTAGTGAATGTTAGGTTGCTAAAAGAACAAACGAGTGCATCTTGGAGGAAGAACAGCCAGGATGCTCTTTAGAGCAACGAGTGATGAAATTTGTCTCATATTGGTTGGACATGTTGTCAAGAGGGACCAGTCCTTGGGAAAACAGATCATGCTGGGAAAGGTAGAGGGTCAGAGAAAGAGAAGATTCTCAACAGTTTGGATTAACACAGGGACTGTACCAATGAGCTCAAGTCTATTACACTGTGAGGATGGCACAGGGAAAGGTCAAGTGCTGTTCTATTGTTCCTACAGTCACTGTGAGTCAGAGTCCACTCATTGGCACCTAACAACAGTAATCCATTACATAATGTTAGGTTTTTCTTGTTAGTATGTGCCATCGAGTGGGACCCTACTCCTAAATGATCCTCCAGTGGTTTTCAGAGGCTGTAAATCACATGAGAGAAGATTGTCCATCCTTCTCTGGAAAGGAGCAGCTGGTGGATTCAGCCCACCTGCCGTGGGGTTGGCAGTGCAGCTGTTTACCCACCAGACTACCAGAGTTCCCTGTGTTAGATTATAATGATGTAATGACAACATTTGGCATGCATGGAAACTCATGATAAGAGGAGGAAAATGTTGATAACAGTCTTGCAAAAACCTGAGGAATCATAATGAAGAGCACGATGCTGTCCTTTGAATAATAAAGACTAGACATGTGCACCCATCGAAGATGGAAACAGTGTTCACAGTCTCTGGAAGGTTACACAAGGAATGGTTAGCAGTTATTGCCTCTAGAAAGAGGACTGAAGTTTAGTTTGGGAGTGAGACATAACATTTTATTATACAACACATTTCCTGTTGCCTGAATTTTTATCATGTAGACCCATTGTTTTCCCAATTTCATGCACTTGCTCATAAAACACAGTGATAGGAGGTTTTATTAAAATTGTAATTGAGCCTGACAAATTTTTATTAACATCAATCCATGGTGCTGAAAAGAATGTAATGTGTGTAAGAAAATGTCTATTAGGAATAGTAATATTTCTAATTTCTGACTCAGGGCTGGAATTAAAAGGCATTAACTAGAGGCTTGGGATGTCTTTGTAGTTGCCATATTGCAGGTTGTTAGGCCAGCAAATTATAATAGGGACACAGCCTGGGCCAGGACTTAGAGACTCAAGCAAAAATCTGGCTCAGTCTACTCCTTAGGGAGCGAGTGTGGACATTCACCTTCCATTTCTTAAAACAGAATTATCCGTCCTCTGCTCATCACACAAGGTTTCCGGGGAGATCCAATTAATGACTCTCCAAGTCAGACCGGCTGTATCTCTAAAGCACTTACCACACGTTTCTTCCCATAACAAAGTGTATGTTTGAAAATAATTGACTCATTATACTAGGGTTTTCATACAAAGTGCCTGTTTCAAAGGGACCTGTGTAACATGGTAGTTAAAATTTTTGGCTGCTGATGAAAAAGTTGTCAAGTTGGACACACCAACCACTCCTCAAAAAAAGAAGTGCTGCTTATGGTGAATGAAATATCTTAGTCACAAAAAAAGACAAATGCTGCATCATGACACTGTTACAGAACAGGACTGATGTGGGGGTTGTGGGGACACTAAGAAAAGAGGGGATAAATAATGTACATGGCATTGAAAAAGACAAGGGAGAGAACTGTATAAAAGAAATATATGATGAGGTATTATTGGCAAGACAAGGGTCCAGAATAAGAGCTGTATAGTTGTTGGGGGGAGGGGTGGAGCAGGAAACAACTGTATAACCATAAAAGAATTTTTTTTCCAAAGAAAAAAGTGAACTGGGGGTGGGGGGCAGGGAGAAAAATGTGCAAAATGAATGAATGAAAATCCAAGTTCTTTATAAACTTTCATTAAAATCTAAAGAAAAAAGATGTGGCAGCTTGCTTCTGTAAAGGTGACAGTCTTGCCTAACTCTATAGGATTGCTGTTTCTTGTAGAGTTGGAACTGATGCATAGCTGGCCCTCCAGCGGATATTCAGAGGCAGTTAATTGCCTAGGAGGAGATTGCCCATCCTTGTTCCATGAAGAGCTGGTGGATTCGTGCCTTCAGAATTGCAGCATAGCTTCTTACTAGTAGGCCACCCAAGTTCCACATATTATCGAATCCTACATTTTACAGAGTTGTTATGAATTGGAATTAAGTCAAAGCAGCAGAGGCTTTTTTCTAAGTGCTTTCAAATGCATTGTCTCCTGTAAGTTTCATAATAGCTGTGTAGGACGGATGTTATCATTGATATCTACATTTAATAAAGGAGGGGGGGTGGGAACGCCTAGGATTTTGAAAGGTTAAGTGACTTGCCCAATTATATTAATCAGTATTGATATGTGGAGCTCAGGTACAAATATTCTGACAATAAACCTCAAGTTTTTTCTCCTGAATCAGAATTTCTCCAAGAATAAATTCAGCGACTAATCATTGAATGAAGAACTCTGATGGCCTAGTGGTAAAACTGAGCTGCAATCTCAAATGCACATGGTTTGACTCCACCAGCTGCTCCCTAGGAGGATGGGCAGTCTCATTCAGTGTGATCAACTACCTTTGAAAACCTGCTGGAGGGTCAGTCACGGGTCAGATACGACTCGATG
Organism: Elephantulus edwardii; assembly: GCF_000299155.1. Classification (NCBI taxonomy): domain Eukaryota; kingdom Metazoa; phylum Chordata; class Mammalia; order Macroscelidea; family Macroscelididae; genus Elephantulus; species Elephantulus edwardii. The sequence continues at coordinate 1,400,888 of NW_006399788.1, read as the reverse complement.
GTACACCACAACAATCATTAAACTACCTTATACATGTTCTCATTTCATTATCAAGGTATGAACTGTATTATAATATATTCCTATTTTACAGAGAAAGAATCAGAAATGAGAAAAAACCTTCCAAAATGTACCTAAGATTACATAATCGAAGTAGGGGGTGCTAGTATTAATAATCATGAAACTATCTTCCCTCACAAAAATAAGTTCAGGTTCTTTCAGAAGAAGTACTTAATTGGGTAGAGAAAGATTCTCTTTCTCTTCTAATTCATTCAAGAGGATGCCAGGGTTCTCTCAGGTATTGTAGGTTACCATGAGGTGCCACAGAAGGCGTATTGAACTACTGTTCAGAAGTCAGCCACCTCGAATCCTGGGGAGACAGTACTCCCCTGACCCTTGACGTCACCATGAGTTGGAGTAACTGCTTGATAGTAACTAGATGGTTGTTCCCTGGAATCTTCTGTGTTTATATGTAAACACAGAAATAATAGTCCCTAAAAGATTGGCGCAATATGTCAACAGAGAACTGCCAGATGTGCAGGATGGATTTAGAAGAGGTCGTGATACTAGGAATATTATAGTTAATGTTAGATGGATCTTGGCAGAAAGCAGAAA
>NW_006399788.1:1376956-1397867 GCF_000299155.1 Elephantulus edwardii | reverse complement strand
CCAAAGGGGCCCTTTAGAGTAGTGAGAGAAGATCTTCACCCTGAAACCCACAGCGTCCCTTTTCAGCAGGAAGTAGGTAAGAGACTACGCCATCCCCTTTCCCTTATGAATCAGGGTGAAGTCTCTCTCAGGGAGGAGTGATAGGGAATGGCAAAGGACACAGTGGCAAAGGAGATTAAACAGAACTGGCTTTGACAAGCACTGTGGCAATTGGACAATTAAAACAGACATTCGGAGGGCGGGGGAAGAAGAACAAACTGGGGAAGAGGGTACAGAGAATGGTACAGCAATGAAGGAATGAAAACCCAAAATCCCTGTAAATGTTCATTAATACTAATAAAATTTAATTTAAAAAAATATCAAGAAAGGGGTCTATCAGGACTGTATTTTGTCTCCATACCTTTTCAATCTGTATGCAGAACAGATTATCCTAGACGCTGGGCTGTATGAGGAGGAATGTGGCATCAAGATTGGTGTAAGAGTCATCAACAATCTATGTTATGCAGATGACACAACCCTGCTTGCTGAAACTGATGAAGCTCTTGCTGCAGAAGGTCAAGGACTGCAACCTTCAATACGAATTGAAGCTCAACATCAAGAAAACAAAGATTCTCACCACTGGGCCAATTGATAGCATCAGTATGGATGGTGAAGAGATTGAGATAGTAAACAGTTTTACTTTGCTTGGCTCTACAGTCAACACTGTTGGTACCAGCATCCAGGAAATCAAGAGACGAATTGCATTGGGAAAGTCAGCTGTGAGGGACCTCTCAAGAATACTGAAGAGCAAATAAATCAGGCTGGAAACTAAGGTGCTGATCCAGGCTATAGTCTTCACAATTACAAGCTGTGCATCAGAGAGTTGGACAGTGAACAGGCATGATAGAAAGAGAATTGAAGCCTTTGAGCCGTGGTGCTGGAAAAAAGTGTTGAATATACCATGATATGCTAGGAGAATAAACAAGTTTGTCCTGGAGAAGGTGAAGCCAGAATGCTCCTTGGAGCCAAGGATTCCGAAGCTTCGCCTGACATACTTTGGGCATGTTGCAAGGAGGGACTGGTCCTTGGAGAGACATCATATTTGGGAGAGCAGAGGGACAGCGCAGGAGAGGAAGACCCTCGATGAGATGGATCTATTCTGTGAGTGGAGTGGTGGGAATGAGTGTGTTGGAGATGACAAAGTTGGCACAGGATAAAGCAGTGTTTAGGGCTCTTATACATAGGGTTGCTATGAGTTGCAAGAAACTCAATGGCACAAAACCACAACCACCACCACCCAAGGTTTCGACTTTCAGAGACCACTCCTCTGTAAGAGGACCAGATTGTCCATTTTTTCCCCATGGAATTTCCAGTGGATTTGAATAGACAGCTTTTGGTTGGCAGCCAATTATGTATCAGAGCTGAAGTAGGGTCCTTTTTAAAAGTATGAATGATCAACAGTGTCCCTTTAAAGACTGTTTCCTGCCTCCCCCCCCCATGGTATGTGCAGTTACTTCATATACATATGAAAGTTGAATAGTGAATAAGGAAGACTAACAAAGAATTGATATCTTTGAATTGTGCTTGTGAAGAGTGTTGCATATCCCATGGGCTGCCAAAAAAACAAGCTAATCTGTCTGGAAGACTTGAAACCAAGGTGCTCCTTCAAAGCAAGGATGGTGAAGCTTCATCTCTAATACTTTGAGCATATTGTCAGAAGGGGTCAAACCCTGGAAAAGGACATGCTCAGGGGAAGTGGAGGATCCATAAAGAAGAGGAAGACCCTCCATGAGACAGACTGGTATGGTGACTGCAACAATAGGCTGAAGCACAGGACAGGTTGTGAGGATGGTGGGGGATGGAGTAGCATTTCCTTCTGTTGATAGCATCTGTCAACAGTACTGCCACCTGAGATTTTTTGTAAGGATTGGGGACTGGTACTTGGCTGAGAGTGTATGTTCAGTAATCATTAATTTCCCTTCTCCTTTTCACCTCTAAACTCCATAAACCTGTTGTCTGTAGCTCTCTAGTGTCACCTTGTACCTTACAATGCAGCTATTTGCTTACGTGCCTTATTTCATCTGGAGTCTGGATCTTTGAATGTTGAGTCCAACTTAGAGTTATCTTTTACACTTGTTACAAAACCTTGTTCATAATATGAATTAATATCTCCAGGCAATAGAAGAACATACAATCATCCAAAAAGCTATAAGTAGGTTATGTATTTATGAGATTCTGAGAAAAGATCTGTAGACAATGTTGTTGTTGTTATTGTCATTGTTATGTGCTGTCAAGTCATCTGCAACTCATAGTGACCCTTTGTACAACAGCCTTAAACCCTGCTTTATCCCTTGCCTATCCTATCGTCTCCGACGCACGTATCCCCATTACCTCAGTGACTGAATCAATCCACCTCATCAAGGGTCTTCCTCTCTTGTGCTTTTCTTTCACCCTCTCCAGGATAAATCTATTTGTTCTCCTAACAGTCCATGTTACATTCAGTACTCTTCTCCAGCGCCAAAGCTCAAAGGCATCAATTCTCCTTCTATCATCCCTAGTCATTGTCCAGCCCTCTGATGCATAGCAAGTACTTGAAAGATCATGATCTGTATTAGGCACACCTTAGTCTCCATACTGACATCACTACTCTTCAGTACTTTGGAGAGGTCTCGGAAAGCAGTCTTTCCCAGTGCAATTTGTCTTTTAATTTCCTGGCTCCTGGTACCAAGAGTGTTGATTGTACATACGGGGGGGGGAAGGGTGATAAGCGAGTTGACTGCATTGGAGTGGTTCATTACGAGGTAAAAAGTAACCCAACAGGCAGCTGGATTATACTGTTAGGGATAAACACTCTATAGCTGTCCAGAAATCCCACTAGTGATTAACAGGAAAATCTAACAGCAAGCAGAATGGTCCTAGCAGCATACCATATACATCACAACAGAGCATTGTCTGACTTGCTTACTTTGGAAACATGATCAAGGAGCTCAGTTGCTAGAGAAGGACCATTGAGAGCATGGGAGACCCCCCAGTGAAGTAGATTGGTTTTCACTATTTGCTGGTCAGTCCTGTCTCTTTCTTGCTTGCTCTCACACTCAAATAGGCAAGGTTTTTCAAAAGAAATAGGAAGGGAAGTCAAGAAAAAAATCATTAAGGCAAAGAAGTCCATTTTCTTGGGAATGCTGGGGCATTCCCTCCTTCCAAATGCCAGCCAATCCCACAGGTCTAGGCGGGCCTAGGCTAGCACCAGACTCGTGGGAATTCGAGTCAATAAATAGCAGTAATCACCCCCATCACCCACTGTGACTTGCTCTCTCCCCTCCTGGCAGCCTGCCTTAAGGTTTAGGTCCACCCTGAATTTCCAGGGCTATTTCTCTCCCTTTCTTTACTTTCCTTTAACTGTTCCACACAGCCTATTTTTCGCCAAACACGCCTCCTTTGCATTTACTTAATAAACCTTTTTCACTTGTTTTGATAAATTACCACTGTATATATGTCTGTTCCTCTCTTGTGCAAAAGAAGACCCTCAAAGAGATGGCTTGATTCGGTGACGGGGGTAATGGGGGTAGGTGTGTCAGAGACAATAAGTTTGGCACAGGATAGAGCAGTATTCAGAGCTATTGTACATAGTGTCACTATGATTCGCAAGCACCTCCACAACACATAACAACAACATACATCTGTTCATTTATTAAGTCACCTCAACTATCGCCCCCACCCGCATCCCCTTGGATGGGGGATATTAGTGAGTGATGAAGAGAAAAAAAGAACTCTAGATTTAGCATATTTCAGACCCCAACAATGGCGTCAAACATGCTGGTGATTGTAAGCATGATGCATGGTAACAGGAAAGTATCCCATTTTATTACACAAAGGGTCACCTTGAGTAGAAATTAACTTGAAGGTAGATTAATATGAGCATTCTATGCCAGTATGATTTATTAATTTGTATTCAGTGCATTCTTTTGTCACACCCAATTCCATGAATAAAAACCTCTACTAAAGGAAATTCCCACTGTCTGGTTTAGTCCTAGGCTTGGAGTAGGTGTCCACTAGCGTGTTAGTGTCTACAGATCTAAGTCTGAACTTCCTACCTAGGGACACTGACATTTCCACACCAACCAATCAATTGATGCCACAGAGCTTTCCAACTCTACCACTCCTTGCTTCTTTCCACGACCTCACTGCTCCAGCCACATTGGCATTTTTACTCTTTAAGCACTTACCTGCCGTGGCTCTTATTTCCCACATGGAATACCTGCTCCCTCATACGTCTCCACCAGGGATCCTCCTCTGAAACACCACAGCTGTCCCATTTACGAAGCACCCTCAGTTAACACAGGCCTCAAAGAGTGCCACCTGCTCAGAGGAGCCAGAGCACTCATTTACTTGGCTCAGGCCTTTGCTACTTACAGTGCAGCCAGCTGGACCAGCAGCATCAGCATCAGCCTGTTAGGAGGAAATCAATCTCAATTGTTAGGAAATCAATCTGCATTTTAACAAGATCCAGATGATTCATATGCATGTCAGAGCGATGTGCTGCCCCTTTGCTTTACTGTGTGGGTGCTATCTTAGCCAAACTAGTTTCCCCTTTACCAGTCCTTAAAACCCACCACAGTCCACCACTCAGCATAAGGATGTGAATACTTTTTCTTTCTGATAATGACAAAAAATCTTCATTAGCACAAGTTTTAACTTAGTTGTTTTCCCAATAAACTTTATTCTGAGAGTGGTCTCACCCCTCTGTCAATGGACAAAGAAGTAAATAATTCCTTCCAGATTTTTCACTGACTTATCACTAAGCTCTAAGTCACTCAGGTGCCAGTCATCAATCTTAACACCCACTAGACAACATAGTCACATAGTTTGTAGCCTGACAGAATACAGGTGAGGTGGAGTTGTAAATCTTCGTGACTTCCAAGTAGACCCATGCATGTGTTCCCGATTTCTCAAAGTCATTATGTAGCTGGGTATGGAACAGAGATCAGCTTAAAATCCTGATCAGATCATTTAAGAAGCAAAGATAAGCATGGGTACTAAAGTTCTGAATCAGTAAGGAATCCAGAACCTCTAGTCATATTAGCCTGAAAATGTAACACAGAGCTTACATGATTGCTGAGGCACATAGAGTTTTATAGGAGCCCTGGTGGCCTAGCGGCAAGAAGCTGTTCTGCATGGCCAAAGGCACACAGTTCAAAACTACCAGCTGTTCTATGGGAGAAGGATTGGCAATCTTCTAGGCGATTAATTGCCTTGCAAAATCAACCAGAGGGTCAACTATGGTATGGCTCTGACTCAACAGTACACAAGAACAATAGAGTTTATATTAAATTTTTTTAGCAACCATGTAACTGTTTTCCACAGAAACTGCATAATTTTGCATTTTGATAAGGAATGGAAGAGGATTCTGCTTTACAGCTTTGCCAACAACTATTATTATCAGTTCCTTTGATCGTTGCAATTATAATGGTAGTGAAGTTGTGTTACATTGTAGTTTTTATTTGCATGTCTCCAATGGCTAAAGAAAATCTGTCAGGGATTTCTCTAGAGTACTAAAGAGCAATGAAATCAGTTTAAAGACTAGGTGCACCTGATCCAAGTCATGGTCTTTTCAATTGTTTGTTACGCATCTGAAAGTTAGACAATGTATAAGGATGATAGAAGAAGATTTCATGCCTTTGAGTTATGATATTGGAGAATAATACTGACTACCAGATGGACTGTCAAGTAGATGAGCAATTCTGCCACAGAGAAGTGCTCCCTGGTGGCAAGGATGGTAAAAATGTGTCTCACATACTTTGGACGTTTGGTTTGGTGTTCTGTACTGCAGAGTCAGAACTGACCCACTGCTGACCCTCCAGTGGATTTTCAACGGCAGTTAATTACAAAGAAGAAGATTGCTCATCCTTCTCCCACAGAGTAGCTGGTGGTCTCGAACAGCATGCCTTGAGGATTGCCTCACCACACAGCTTCTTGCCACTAGGTCACCAGAGTGAGGGGCCAAGCTGTGAGGAACATGCTTGGAAAGGCGGAGGGTCAATGTGTAAGAAAGTAGGCTCTCAACAATATGATTGACAAGGTGATTAACAATGAATTCAAGTGTGTTGGAGATGGTTAAGATGTCACAGACAAGGACACAGTTCAGAATCACTTTTCATGAGGTCACTATGAAGTGCAGTGAACTTGACAGCACCTTGATAGCAATGATTAATGGAAGGGAGATCTAGTGTCTGGCAAGGAGTTGCCAACCCAAAGGCATGCAGTTCCAATCCACTAGTTGTTAAGAGAAATAAAGATAAGTAATCTCCTTCCAAGCAATTTACATCCTCTCAAAACCCACTAGAGGGCAAGGTTGCAGTCAATTACAACTTCACAGTACATAGCAACAACACTGGCTAAAGAAATTGTGGTTGAAATTCACCTGCTGCTCCACAGAAGAAAGATGTTTAGTATGCTCCTATAAAGACTTTAATCCCAGCAAATCCAATGAAGGGCTACTGAAAGTTGTAATCAACTCAAAAGAGTATGTTTGAGTTTTAGTTAATAGCTAATGAAGAAACAAACCCCTAGTGCTTGCAACTGAACGTTTAAAGGTTCAATACTACCCAGTGACTCTGAGAAAGATACCTCTGAGAAAGGTGACTGTTTCTGTAAAGATTGTTGTTATGTAATGTCGAGTTGGAACCAATCCATAGCGGTGGGTTTTCAGATGCAGTTAATTACCCAGAAGATTACCATCCAGAAAACTCCGTGGCACATTTGTCTTCTGGCATAAGGCTCTCTATGAGTGGGAAAGACTTGACGACATCCAACAACAATGGTTGATGATATTGAGCATCTTTTTGTATACTTGTTGGTCATTTGTGTATCTTTGGTGAACTGTACAAATCCTGTCCCAATTTTTAATCAGGTTTTTTTGTCTTGTTTCTAAACCATGGGGTGTTAATGGCTGATTTGGGGGAAAGGAGATTGCCAAGCATTTCTTCCTAGAGCCCTCCTGAGTGCACATGAACTTACATTTAGGTAAGCAGCCTAGCACATAATCTAACCACACCATTCAAGAACCACTCTCCCTACAGTTTATGGGACTGCTTTTCTGGGCAATTTCTACGCATTTCTGTGCAGATACAAGTTTGGGGGAGTTCACAATGAGTTATCAGCTGCTTGAACTTTCAATAGCTGAGCACCATTGCTGTTACCATCTTAGAAGATTCACAGAGGCCTCAGCATAGGATATGGAGGGCAGGAAAACCATTCTTTATCAGTCAGGACTGAATAAACACTGAGTATTGATATGCTCACATGGAATTGGCAATCATTTAAGATGATGTCTGTCTGAAAGCCCAGTTCTTATATAGAGAAAAGACTAGTGAGAGGTTTGTAATCAAGGGAGACACAGACAAAAAGTCCAAAAGACCATATGCAGTTTAATTCTTTCACGATGGGTTTAATCCACTAAAAAAGATAAAATTACTCAATACCGTCAAATCATCCCAAAAGCAAGGCAAGTACAGGTGTATGTGCGCTTATTTACTAATCTGTAGTGAACTATTTCGTCATTTTTGCCACATCAGATTCTGCTCCTAGGGGTGGCTGACATCTGCCTCTCAACCCAGCAGCCTCTTTCTACAGAGTCAAAGCTTCTTCTCAAATACACAGTCTTTGACAGGGACAGACTACCCAATAATCCAAGATGTGGTGAAATGCATGTGAAATTGCTAATTACAGATCAGGGAAGTAAACACAAGTGTGCCCATACCTACTACCTTGCTTGTTAGGTACTTTATCCCTGTTCCTTTAGGAAGAAAGGAGATCATGATGAGGAAAGATTTTTTCCTCAATTATTTGGTTTTCTCTCAACATCTGTAAACGCTGAAGTCCTGATTGTCTGTGTCCTTTTCATCCCATTGCTCTCAAGGTTACACATCACACACACACACACACACACACACACACACACACACACACACACACACCCTGCCATCAAATCAGGTCAAACTCTTAGTGATCCTCCGTCGGGTTTCTTAGGCTGTAAATCTTAATGGGAAGAGACTGTCTATCTTTCTTTCTCAGCCCCTCAGCGGGTTTGAGCCAGTGGAGAAGTGTAGCCTTTTTGTTAGCAGTGCAACTCCCTATGGACTGCACCACCAGAGTGCCTTCTCTTTGATTTATTGTATGTTTATAATATTTGCCAGTAAAGATGCTGTGAAAGTTCGCAGTCTTTTAAATCACAGAAACAACTACTCAGCAAATTTTGCTGCATGTTATACTGGCTAAGCTTCTTTTATTATGAAATACCATTCCTCATCCTTGAAAAAAGAAAGGGAGAAAAAAAAAAGAACCTTAGATCTCTTTCCCATCTGCTGCTACGGAAGGAGGCAGAGTTTTTATGAGGATGCTGGCTGAAGGAATTAAGTGCTCCAAATGTCATTTGCTTTTGCAGAGTTAAGCTTTGCATTGCAGCCTGTCTTCAGTGTTGTGCTTCCCCTCTGTGCTCACAGAAAGAAATTCAATTACAGGCAACAGTTTAATACTTCTGAGAGTAACAGGCACTGACAGTCCAGATCAAACATGGACTAACCTACAGTTGGCCAGTCATGGGCTTCTACACTACACAGAGAAAATTAGCCTGAGATCGCAAATGAAACATTTGGATTTTAAAGGTAAACATTGGGTTGTGACTTTGAGGTCCTTTGTAGGACTAGGGGAAATTCCTTGACATTTGTTCTCTGCCACCTTAGATATATTGAGTCAGAATGCACATTTTAACAAGACTCTTATGCATGCATAAGAATTGCCTGAGAACTTGTAAAAATGTTGATTCTGATTCAGTTCATCTGGGGGACCCACCCACTGCCTGCCAGTGGACTCCTACTCACAGGAGCCTTCCATTAGGTTTCTAAGGCTTTAAACATCTTCTGAAGTAATCTGGGTTTGCTGTGATAATGAACCTTGTGATATCGGGGTACCAATAACAAAATCGTCCCCTAATGTGGACAGTGTTTGGTGGAGCTCCCAGTTGTAAAACAGACTTGGAAGCAAGAGTGGCATCCACTTCCTAAACCACATGCCTATGGAAACTCTATGAACTTGGAGAAACTATGATAGTTATAGAAAGGAATTAGGTCTTTTGTTCATAGAGTGGCTACACACGTGATTCAAATCCAGCAGCTGCTCCACAGATGAAAGATGAGTGATCTCTTTCTTTGTGATTTAGAGCCTCTGAAAACCCACTGGTGGGTCAGCGCAAGTTAGTTCTGACTTGATGGCACACACAGCAGCAGTAATAACTAAGGATAGCAAAGAGATATAGAATTGAAACTTATGGGACGCTCTCTCTTTTTTCTTTCGTGAGTAGTGGAGTTGCCACCAAGATTTACATAATAAAGAATTTCAGGAATGTAGAAACAGGATGGGGGGGGGGGTTTTGTTGTATTTCTAGGCTTTGTTTTTAAATAACAAAAAGACAAAGATAAATAAATGAGAGGTCAGCCTCCTAGGCTATAACCAGCATGGTAGTATACAACACCCTGGAAGCTGGAGCACTAAAACAAGGACACCTTGTTGAACATTAAGATCTGCTTTAAAAAAAACAAACAAACAGGTGAGCTCTGTTGGCCTAGTGGCAAGAAGCTGCACTGCAGTCCAAGAGGTGCGTGGTTCGAATCCACCAGATGCTCTGCTGGAGAAGGAGGAACAATCTCCTCCTGTACCAGTCAGACCCGATTTGATAATACACACAAAAAAACAACACACCAAAATTTAAAAAAACCACAAAATACCAAACCCTCTAAAGAGGTACATAATACTTTTCCTTGTTCTCTCTTTCAAAAGATTCCTGTTTAAATAATTTTTATTTTTACTATTAAGTCTAAACCTTGACACTTAAAATGTTTTAGTGGCTCTCTGTCTCTAACCCTTTAATTTTTTTTATTCTAGGGAGGAAATTTTAGTCTTCCTAGGTATCATATCTCCTTCTCTTCTGGACCTTGTCTCGATTTTTTCTGGAGTTCTTTTACAATTTTATATGACCGCTCTAATTTTATGACTCAAGAGCTCAGAGATAGAATACAAATAAAACCAAAACAAAAACAAAACCACACCACAAAAAACAAAAACCACACCCTCAAAGTCATGTAGATGACAGTGGCACAGTTGAAAATAGAGAGGTGAGTCCTGCAAGATGAGACTCATTTTAGATCAGGCAGATTCCCCATCTTTATAAATCATCTCCTTACATCCAGGCTTCACATGCCCTGGACCATGCTCTTCCTACACATTTTAAAATTTTCCAATTTGAATGAAATCTTACCATATCATTTTCTTTAGGTAGATTCTTACTAGACTTGCTTTGCTAATAACATACTTTGACTATCTTGTCCTAGGTACTTTGCCAATACAATACTACTTAAACTTACAAGGAAAAAAGATTTAAGACTCAGAGAGATGATGGAAATTATCAAAGGATACAAATCTAATAAATTATAGAACTAAAAATCTGCATGTATCTTTCAGATGCTAACAGCTATGGTTTTCCTGTTACATGATTCTTATACTCTATTGGAATGAAAATGTAAGGATGGATTTCAGATACGAGAAAAAGAGGTCCCTGAAACTTCATAACAGGGTGGGTATAGGGAGCTCTGATAGCTTACTGTTGCAGAATTATACTAGCAACACAAAGGTACACGGTTTGAATCCATCCGCTGCTTCACACACAATCTCCTCTTGTGTGATTTACTACTTGTGAAAACCCACTAGAGAGTCAGCTCTAAGTCAGTTCTACCTCAATGACACATAACAACAACAACACATGCTCTGGATTTAAGCAGTATTATGTTGCTGTATCCTTTCTCCATACCTATTCATTTTGTATGTTGAGCAAATAATTTGAGACGTTAGACTTTATGATGAAGAATGTAACATCAGGATCATAATGCAACAACTTGTCTTAGGCAGATGAAGCAATCTTGCTTGCTAAAAGTTAGGAGAACATAAAATACTTGATACAGAAGATAAAGACCATAGCCTTCAATATGGGTTATATCTCAACATCAGAAAACAAAAAATCTTTGCCACTGGGCCAATAGCCTACATCACGATAGATGGGAAAAGATTGAAGTTGTCAATGATTTTATCTTACTTGGATCCACAACCAATATCCTAGGTACCAACAATTAAGAAATCAAAAGATACATTGCAGTAAAATCTGCTGTCAAGGACCTTGACAAAGTTTAAAGATGCACTTGATCCAAGCCATATTGTTGTTGTTGTGTGCCGTTGAGTCAGTTACCTGCGACCTGCATCGAGTCACCTGCAACCTGTGTCAAGGCACTCATAGCAACCATATGTACAACAGCCATAAACACTGCTTTATCCTGGGCCAATCTTATTGTCTCTGACACACCTACCCCCATTACCCCAGTCACTGAATCAATATATCTTATTGATGGTCTTCCTCTCTTGCACTGTCCCTCCACCCTCCCAAGCATGTCTTTTCAATTATTTGCTATACATCCAAAATCTAGACAATTACTAAGAATGACAGAAGTAGAATTGATGCCTTTGAGCTGTCATATTGGAGAAGAGTGCTGAATATCTCATAGACTGCCAAAAGAACAAATACATCTTAAAGAAAGTACAACCAGAGTGCTCCTTGGAGGTAATGATAGTGAAGCTTCATGTCACATACTTTGTACAAGTTGTTATGAGGGGTTAGTCCTTGGAAAATGACATTGTGCTTGGGAAGGCAGAGAGTGAGTGACAGAGGAAGACCCTCAATGAGATGGATCGACACAGTGGCTGTAACAATGAGCTCAAGCATATCAAAGATGAGGAGGATGGCCCAGAATGTGGCAGAGTTCAGATTTGTTGTCCTTAGTGTTGTTATGAGTCATAGTCAACTTAATGGCACATAACAACAACAGCAATAACAACATGTTGTTGTATACCATTGAGTCTGAACCAACTCAGAGCTGACATTTCAGCGGATTTTTAGAGCCTGTAAATCACATGAGAAGAGATTGCCAGTATTTCTCCTGTGGAGCAACTGATAGATTCAAGCAGGGTGCCTTCACACTGGCATGGTAACGTCTTACCACTAGGTTACAAGAGCTCCCTAAGTCATACTATGTCATTGTTGTTAGATGCTGTCAAGTTGACTATGACTCAAAGTGACCTTCCAAAAAACAGATCTGACCAATGTCCCATTCTTGCCATCTCACAGTTTCTGACACATGCAAAGCCATTGCAGTAGTAAATGTGACAATCTGTCTGATTGGAGGTCTTCCTCTCTTTTACCATCCCTCCACCTTTCTAAGCATGGAAAGCATTTCCTCGTCCAAGGAATGGCCTCTCCTAGCAACATGTCAGAAGAATGTAAGACAAAGCTTTACCATCTGTGCCTCTAAGGAGCACTCTGGCCATATTTTCTCCAGGACATATTTGTTTGTTCTCTTGGCAATCTGTGGGATAAGTACAGACCAGTGATACTATATTTACCTTACACTCTCTTACACACACACACACACACCCCCACACACACACACACCCCTTTCACCTCTTCAAGCCTTAAGACAGCTCTGCACTTTGAACTTTTTGCTGTTAGGTGCTGTCAAGTGAACTGTGAATCATAACGACCCTATGAACAACAGATCTGAACCTTGTCCTCTTCTACACCATCCTCACAATTCCTGATATCCTCCACTCATTTTTCCAATCACTGTTTAATAATCCTGCTTTCTCCCCATCTTTCTCTGACCCTCCGCCTTTCTCAGCATGATGTCTTTTTTCCAAGGACTAGCCCCTCCTCGTAGCATGGCAGAAGTACGTGTGAACATCAGTAAAAATTACAGATTCTCATTTGTTAGGAACCAGTCTAGGCAGTTAGATAGATATTACTGCTAATCGTTATCATATTTCTAGATGTCAGTTATCTTGTCTTCATCAATAAAGACAAGAAAAATAGAAGTTTGTCTGCAACAATGGGCTTGAGCATGATAGAGATTATGAGGATGGCACGACAATATGGCAAGGTTTCAATCTCTTGTTGACAGGGTTTCTAAAAGTAAGAGTGGATAGCTCCTAATAATAACAGCAACAACAAACAGGAAATTGGTAAGAGAAAACTTTCTCGGTGACTTGGCAGCTATAGTGGCTTGGTGGTAAGGATTTTCACTATCAATCCAAAGCCGTGCGGTTTGGGCCTACCAGCTACTCTGCAGGAGAAAGGTGAGCAATGATCTTTGCCCCCAGAGTCGCTAACTACCAGGAAAATGTTTAAGCACTAAGCTCTAGCTTCTGCACCTTCAGGATGTGCAGCATTCATACCAAGACCTCATTCTCCCTGGACTACTTCCAGTCGATGGCCAGATTACTAGAGCTGAACATTTTTTGCCCATGGTGGGACTCCTCTAAAACATTGCCAGTGCTCGAGTATTCTCCTTGGCCTGGTGAGCCTGTCTCAGAGCTGCTCTGCAGCCTGAAGCTCTGCCTGCTCAGAACTCTCACTGATGCCCTCCTCCTTCAGAGGCGTTAGATATACATCCTTGTCTGAAGGAATTCTTTGCTCACTATGTCTCCCTTGGCACTTTATTTGTCAAACTATTTCCTCTAATAAATATTTCATGCCTCTAATTCTTTCCTGGAACCTGCTTCCCAGAAGGCCCAAAATGTTGTGTTAGCTCTCCTCTGTGCTTCATGACAAATATCTAGAATGACATCGTTTTTCGATCAGGAAAGAAAAAACAAAACAAAACAACAAAATGACGCCACCAGCTTTATTGAGCTAGAATTCATATATCACACAGTTCACTTACCAAATTCAAAGGTATTTTTTATATATTCACAGCTATTTCAACCATCATCAAAGTCCATTTTCCCGCAAACAGAACATTTTCATAGCCTTGGGAAGAATCCTCATAACCTTCAGCTGTGGTACTATAGCCAAGTCTTTCTGGAGACCAGCTCTGTGGTGCTCAATATTGAAAGTTCCTTCTACCATTGGTTTGTTATTATTTCATTTTAATCTATTTTTGTTTTATTGAGTATATAAAGGCATTTAACTATGTGGATCATAACAAATCAAGGCTAACATTAGAAGAATGGGAATTCCAGAAAACTTAATTGTGCTCATGTGAAACCTATACTTAGATCAAGAGGCTATTTTGAGAACAGAATAAGGGAACATTGTTGTTGTTGTTGTTATGTGCTGTCGAGTCGTTTGCGACTCATAGCGACCCCATGTACAACAGCCCTAAACCCTACTCTATCCTGTGCCAATCTCATTGCCTCCGACACACCCATCCTGATTACCCCAGTCACTGAATCAATCCACCTCATAGAGGGTCATGGTTTAAAATTAAGAATGGTGTGTGTCAAGGTTATATTCTTTCTCCATATATATGCTATGTGTGCTGAGTATGCTCTGTATGTGGAGCAAATTATTGAAGAAACTAAACTCTATGAAAAAGAACATGGCTTCAAATCTGGAGGAAGATGCATCAATAATCTTCAGTATGCAGATGACACAACCTTGCTTGCTGAAAGTGTGGAAGACTTGAAATGCTTCCTGCAGAAAAGCAAAGAATACAGCCTAAACTATGGATTGCATCCCAACATCAAGAAAACATAAATTCTCACCACTAGACCTACAGGTAACATCATGAGAGATGGAGAAAAGATTAAAACTGTCAACAATGTCATACTTCTTCAGTCTACAATCAGTACACCTGGTATCCATGGTCAGGATATCAGGAGATGTATTGGATTGGGAAAGTTTGTAGCCTGGTACCTCTCCAAATTACTGAGGAACAATGATACCAGTTTCAGGCCTAAAGTGTGCACAATTCAGGCTATAGTCTTTTCAGGAGACATAGGCAATGAATAAGGATGACAGAAGAAGAGTTGATGCCTTTGGACTATGGATAAAAGAACTGAATATCCCATGGATTGCCTAAAGAAAAAGGAAAAGAAAAAAAAAACCAAAAATCAAATATGGCTTGGAGAAAGTGCAGCCTGAATTCACATTGGAGGCAAAATTAATAAAGCTTCATCTCACATACATTGGGCATGTTGTTAGTAGATACTATTCTTTAGAAATGAGCATCATGCTTGGAAAAGTAGAGAAAGACCTCTGGTTTTAGAGAGGAAGACTCTTAACTAGATAAATTGACACAGTGACTGCAGCAATGGGCTCACGTACATCAGAGATTGTGAGGACAGCACAGGATTAGAGTTCAGATCTACTGTTTATAGGGTTGCTATGAGTCTTACTTGATGCACTAACACCTAACAACAACAGCCTCAATTAAACTGCGAGTGACATGAGTTCAAGGACTGTCTTGATTTTAATAGTAACTTTGACTAGAACTTTGACTATTTTGGTTATTCATGTTTTCTACTACAGGCATTTATATGACAGTTGCTTCCTGCTGGCCCCTATGATGGCAGAGACTTCCTCATGGTAGCCGTATTAATTTTAGGGTATATTGCATAGTGCTGGAACTATGGAATGAACATGATAAACATTGATAAATTAATGTATTAGTTTTTAATAGTCACAACAAGTCAACTCATGGAGCTGGAACCACATGCCTTTTGCCACTCAAAACAGCCACTTTGGCTATGGAAAAATTATTCCCAAGACCTGCTTCCTTGATTCCTCCTGCTATAGAAGGTAAGAAGTCAAATGCTCACTTCCCAAACTTCTTTGCAGCTTGTGGAGAATGTGTGAATAAGTTCTATTGTGTATGAACTAAGAAGGAGCCTGTTAAGATGGAGAGTGGGGAACTTTTAGAAAATGTATTGTTTTTTTAATGAAAGGGGGCAGAAATAATGTGATTTTTCCTCCTACTCTACCCTAAATGCAGAGATGATGGCTAGGCCTGGAGCAGCTAGCATGTGGCTGAGAAGAACAGGGCACAAGAATATCAGAGAAGTAACTGTAGAGTTACTGGATCAATGCCAAGAACTGCCCACCTTCAGATGTCTTATTATGTGAAAAAGATAAACTTTACTTGATTTAAGCTACTGTTGTTGAGTATTCTAGTACCTAGAAGCTGAACATAATTTTGTGTAATATGCCACAGTATGATGGAAGACAGTATGTAAGTCATTAAAATGATACTTCAGAGAGTTCATTTGTTCGTTTATTCCTTGTTCTACTATTTGCCAAACACTGATACAGCCACAGGACAAGCTCATGATTAAGATAGACTGTACCCTCATGGAGTTTACATTTTTATAGGAGATAAAAACAATGAAGTAAATAAGCAGGCAATATATAATTAAACATCAGATTGTGAGACTTGCTACAAAGAAAAATAACAGATGTCAGTCTGTTCTTTCAGATAAAGTGGTAAGGAAAGTATCTCTAAGTTGGGAAAATTTGAGCAGAGATCTTGATGAAGTACAGGAATAAGGTAACGAAATGTACAGTAAGAAAACTGCAAAGGAGCCC
This sequence comes from Elephantulus edwardii, assembly GCF_000299155.1. Classification (NCBI taxonomy): domain Eukaryota; kingdom Metazoa; phylum Chordata; class Mammalia; order Macroscelidea; family Macroscelididae; genus Elephantulus; species Elephantulus edwardii. The sequence goes on along the minus strand of NW_006399788.1, from coordinate 1,381,429 downwards.
TGAGACAACAGTGGTTAAATTCAGCAACTAACAAATAAATTCATGGCTCCAACCCATTAATTGCTCCATGCAAGAAAGAGCCCGGTGATTTGATCTTGTAAACAATACAGACTGGGAAACTGTGGTAGTTCTAGTTTTTCTTATAGGGTGACTAGGAGTTGGTACCAGCAAAGACCATGTAATGTGACTGTGCTCAAGGAAAATCAGGAAGTCTAGAACAAGGAAGACATGGGCAAGACAAATATTAGGAAAAAATGAAAAATCAGAAAGGAGATAGAACACCAGGTCATATATGGCTTTACGGACAACAGCAAGGACCTTGAATTTCATTCTAAGTTCTAAGGGGAAATTTGAGTGCATGACTATCATGACTAAAATTTAAGACGCTATGATTTTAATCTGCGGCCCTCAGCCCTGTTCAAATTGTTTTTCTGTCAAACATTCTTCTAGGTGGTATAGCACTAGACTGTGCATTGCTGTGTAGAGGTAACTCATGGTTGCTGTGACGCTGAACACTGTGATACTCAGGTGCCAAATGTGATAATGGTTACCCATGGCAGACAGTATTTGCTGAAGCTTCCCGATTAAAATAAGCCTGGAAGCAGGAGTGGCATCCACTTCCGAAGCGGCTTGCCTCCGGAAACTCTATGAACAGTGCTCAGGCCTTTCATTTATAGGGTCGCTATGAGTCACCTATGACAACAACAACATGATTAGAGGAGCAAGAATGAGAACAAATAAGATGTGCAAAAAAGCTCTTGAAGTAATCCAGATAAGCTAAGATGCTGACTTGGACCAAGACTTGGAAGCTGTGGCAGCATAGTTTCAATAATACCATGTAGAATCAGCATGATACGCTGAATGCTCTGCAAATGAGATGTTAGAAACAGAGAGAAGTGAAAAGTGATCCAAGGTTCTGGTGTGATGATATCGTAATACCAGTTACAAAGATGGAAAGGAAGAAGAACAAGTTCTGAGAAGAAATGTGTTACAATTAGATATTCTACGTTAGAATTTCCTAGCAGAGACATTAATTGGTAATTATATGAAGGGTCAGGGCCAGAGAAGTAACATTAGAGTCATTACACATAGATGCTTCTTAAATGTATGATTGGGGGGAGCTCTGGTGGCCTAGTGGCAAGAAGCTGCACTGCAATCCCAGAGGCACATGGTTCGAATCCACCAGATGCTCTGCTGGGAAAGGAGGGACAATCTCCTCCTGTACCAGTCAGATTTGTTCTGACACACACACACACACACACACACACACACACACACATCATCATCATCATCATCATAAAATAATAATAATAAATATATGATTGGATAAGATCCTGTGAGAGTAAGGAATAAAGGGGTATGAGAACTGAGCCTTGAAGGACTCTAAGGCTAGAGGTGGGGAGATGAAGACAAACCAGCAAGGGAGACTGAGAAGAATGAACTATTGAGATGGAAAGAAAAGCAGAAGTGTGGATTAACCCAGAAACCAAGTGAATACAGTGTCATGAGAAGGACAGAGACTGTTCGTACACACCCACATTCCCACTCAGTTCTCAAAAGAAAAGAAGTCACAAATAAAATAGCTGAAATTGGGAAGACTGCCTAGGATTATTGAATAGAGTAAAAAATAATGTCATTAAATTTGAAAAGTTTAATAAAATGGATAAATTCCAAAATTGCAAATTATCAAAAACAATGCAAAGAAATAGAAAGTCTGAATAGTCTTGTAATCACAGAATTGTAATCATTAGTTGAAATCTTCCCTTACAAACAAGACAGGCATAAAAGTCCAGATGGCTTAACATATGAGGGCCATCAAACTTTTAATTACCAGCTAATTTCAATCTTCTGAAAGTTTTCTAGAGAACAGAACAAAGGAATTATTCAACTCATTCTCTGAAGAAGCCAGCAGATCCTTGTTTTCAAAATCAAATAAGGATAGTATTAAAAAAGGAAAATTACAAGCTGACTTTACCTAAAAAAAATTGCCCAATACAGATCTGAACAAAATTCCTTATTAGAAAATTAGCCAGCTGTATATGTTTAAAAGATAATATACTATAAAAAAGTGGTTTACTCAAGGAAAGTAAAAATGGTTTTCATTATAAAAATCTATAAATTAAAACAACTATGAGATATCCTGTCACCCTAGTAACAATAGCAAAGTTCAACAGAGCAGCAAACAACAAATGCTGGCAAGGTTGTGGAGAAATTGGAACCTTTATTCATTGTTGGTGGAAGTGTAAAATGATGCAATCACTATGGAAGGCAGTATGGCTCTTTCTCAAAAAGTTGGAAATAGAAATACCATTTGACCCAGCAATTTCACTACTGGGAAGAGACCCTTTAAAAACCAGAACTTCCCCCCCAAACAGATATATGCTCACCCATAGTTATTGCTGCATTGTTCACAATAGCAAAGAGTTGGAATGAACCCAAGTGCCCATCAACAATCGAATGGATAGAGAAGCTCTGATATACTCATATAGTGGAATATTATGCAGCATTGAAAAACAAGGAACTCATGAAATATTATACAAAATGGGTGACTCTGGAGGACATTATCCTGAATTAAATATCTCAGTCACAAAAGGATAAATACTGCATAATGCCACTGTTATAAATCAGGACTGACATGGGGATTGGGAAAAAAAAAACTAAGAAAAGGGGGGATAAATAATGTGCACTGCATTGAGGGAAAGCATTGTTTAAAAAGAATGTCTGGTTAGGTATTGCTTGCAAAGCAACCATCCAGAATAAGAGGTGCATAGCAAAGTGGAGGAGATGAGGGTGGGGGAATTGTGCAACAATGAATCTTTTTTTTCAAAGAGAAAGGTGAACTGGAGGGAGTAGGGAGGAAAATATACAAAAATGAATAAATGTAAATCCAAGTTCTTTGTAAACTTTCATTAAAATGTCAATAATTTTTTTAAACCTGCAAATATGTTTCTCTGAATTAACTGATTAAAAATAAAGAACATGATCATCTAATATGAAATTATTAAAAAATATTCCCAAACAGCCAAGATCACTCACTCGTCACTCTTTGCCATTAAGTTGTGATTGATCAGTTGCTGACTCCCTAGTGGGTTTCTAAGGTGGTAAATCAAATGGGAGATTGTCTTTTTCCTGAGGAGTCACAGGTGGATTTGAACCACCTGAGATATGAGCCCTTTGGATTAATGGTGCAAAGCCCTATGGACTTTATCAATAAGTGTTCCCTACAACCATGTTTATTTTAGAACATTAAGAAAATTTCCAAACTTCAAAAGGAATAACTACCAGAAACCATTGTAAACATATGACAATGGAGAAGAAAGGCTGAAGTAGAATTGGAGTCTTTGAAAAACAGTGAAAAGTATTGAATGTAGTGTGGATTACCAGAAGAAGAAACATCTATCTTGGGATAGTGAAGCCAGAGTTCTTCTTGGAGCTGAGGATAGGCAAGACTTCATCTTACTTGCTCTGGACATGCTGTTGGTGTGTTCCATCAAGTTGGAACTGACTCATAGCTGACCCTTCAGTAAATCACATGAGAAGAGATTTCCCACCCTTCTCCCATGGAAAGCTGGTGAATTTGAACTACATGCCTTTGGGACTGTACCTTAGGTTCTTACCACTAGGCCCCCAGACCTCACTGTAGGCATGCTGTTTATTGTTATTAGATGCCATTGAGTTGAGTCCAACTCATAGATGCCCTCTGAACAACCAATCTGAACCAGTCCTTTCTTGTGCCATGCTCACAATCTCTGACACAAGCCCATTGCTGCAGTCACCCACCTGGTTGAGAGTTTTCTTCTCCTTCGTTGTCCCTCCATCTTCCCAAGCATGATATTCTTTTCCAAGAAATAACCTCCCCAAGCAACATGCCCAAAGCATGTGAGATGAAACTTCATCACCTTTGTCTCAAAGGTACACTCAAGCTGTGCTTTCTTTAACATATATCTGTTTGTTTTTTTGGCAGTCCATGGGCTCTTCAGCACTCTTCTTCAACACCACAGTTCAAAGGCATCAATTCTTCTGTCATCCTTATTCATTCTTCAGTTCTCAGATGGATAGAAAGTGACTGAAAAGACCATGGCCTGAATCAGGTGCACCTTAGTCCTCACACTGATATCACTACTCCTTAATAATTTGGAGAGGTTTCTGACTGCAGACTTTCCCAGTGCGGTACATCTCCTGACCTCCTGACTGTTGGTACCAAGGGTCTTAATTATGGACCCAAGTGAGATGAAGCAATTGTCAGTCTTAATCCTTTCTCTATTTATCATGATGTTGCTTATCAGTCCAGTGGTGAGAATTTTATTTTCTTGATGTTGAGATGCAATCCATATTGAAGGCTGCAGTGTTTAACCTTCTACAGCAAGTGCTTCAAGTTGTTCCTACTTTCAGCAAACAAGGTTATATCATCTGCATAATGAAGGTAATTGATGAGTCCTCCTCCAATGTTGATGTCAAGTTCTTCTTCATAGA
>NW_006399788.1:1357975-1376301 GCF_000299155.1 Elephantulus edwardii | reverse complement strand
TGTGCTGATATTTCATGGATATTCAAGATTTTGCCTATAGCATCCCTAAGTATTGAAACCCAAGGCTTGAATTTGTCTTTCAGTTCCTTCAGCTTGAGAAATGCTAAGCGAGTACTTCCCCTTTTATTCTCCATTTCTAGGTCTCTGTGCATTTTAGTCATTGTCTTTGACTTCCAGAGCTGCACTTTGAAATCTTCTGTTCAGCTCTTTTATTTCACTGTGTCTTCCTTTGTTTTGGCTTTTCAAAACTCCAGTGCAATTTTCAGGGTCTCTTGTGACATTCAATTTGTATTTTCTTTCTCCTCTGTCTTTTTAGGTACCATTTGCTCTCATCATGGATGATATCCTTAACATCACCACCCGCACTCATCTGGCCTTTGATCATTGGTATTCAATGTTTCAAATTTATTAATTAAGATAATTTTAAAATTCAGGTGGGATAGAGTCAAGGTCATATTTTGGTTCTCATAGACTTGTTTTCATTTTCTTCAGCTTCAGTTTGCACTTTCACAGGATTGATGGTCTGTTCCACAATCAACACCTGGTCTGGTTTTGATTGCTGATACGGAGTATCTTCAGTGAATTCTTCCACATATGTAGTCAATCTGATTTCTATGCAATCCAACTAGTGAGGTCCATGAGTAAAATTGCCATTTGTGTTGTTTTGTTTTGTTGAGTTTTTTTTTAAAAGGTATTTGCAATGAATAAATCATTGAATTTACAAAATGAGATCTTTCTATTTCTAGCTTCATTTCTGTCACCAAGTCATACTTGATTGTGAGGGTGGTCAGGATCAGGCAGTGTTTTGTTTTATTGTTCAAGTGATTGATAAGACTCATTGCCAACTCCTTAGCACTTAACAACAATCACCAGAAGCCTACAGCTTAGTGATGTAGCTTTAGAAATTCCCCCTAGAACAGTGCTGTGGAATCTTGTCTTTTGTACTTTAGTCAATCATGCCCTGGAGGTGTGTCAAAAAGAGAAAATAATGCAATTACATCATCATTAAGTAATGGGCCTATTGAATGATAATTCTTCACCCTCCATACAAAAAAAAAATAAAATAGAGCCCTTATAAGAACATTTACCAAAGTAAAAGAATATATGATCGATATACCAGAAAAGAAAACTATTCCCATATACCAGCAGCAGCATAAGAAAATCTTTTCTGAACAAATTATGCCATTTATAATAGTCAGGCACACTGGTGATGTAGTAATGGTTGTGCTGCTAATTTAAAGGTCAGCAAAGAGAATCTACCAGCCAGTCCATGGAAGAAAGATGGGCGGTCTCCTCCCATAAAGAAACCTGACAAATGGAAAGTCACTATTCATCACACTCATCTCAGTGGCAATGGATTTGAGCTATTTATATTAGTAAAAACAATTTATTTTAAGCTGATGTTGATTTAATTTCAACTGACAATCTCAGGTGTGTCATCCTGTGTGTGTGGAGGGGTGTGGGTGTGTGGTTGTTGTTTTTTGTCGTTGAGTTGAGCACGACTCGTAGCAACCCTATGAACAAAATACCTGAAGCCTTTCTGTAACTATTGTCATTTCTCAAATTTCATAGAGTTTCCAGAGGCATGTTGTTTAGGAAGTTGATGCCACTCCTGCTTTTTAAGCTGTGGGAGGAGAGAGGTAAAAATATACACACTAAAACCTTCCCCCATCCTACAATTTCTATGTCAAAATTAGCACCATTGAATGGAACATTCACGTTGTGTCACCGTCCTCATTATCTCTACCTATATTGTTAAACCGTAATTAACTTTTTCTTTTACTAGTCTTGTAAGTTTTTGCTTTAAAGTTAGTGTTACTTATTTGATCAGATATAAATAATTCTCTAAAAGTAGAAAATAGGAGTGTCTAAGTCACACTGCAAGAGATTTCCAATCTTTCTTCCATAGAGCTTCTGGTGGATTTCAACTGTTAAAGAGGTGCAGCTTTTGGATTAGAAGCACATTTAACTATAGGCCAGGCTACTTGAGCCCCCTTGCCCCACTGTAATGTCCTGGAAACCAAGAAATGTGGGTGGCTTCAGTTTATATGAACTTTAATACCATCCTGCTTGCGGTACATAAGCTTTCCTGCTTGTGTTGTTGTTTTGTATCCAGATGCAACAACAGAGTGCTCTGTTTTGAGAAAGGCTACAGTTTCCTCTCTGAAATCTGTGGGTGTTAAATTCTATTTGTTCTCTAGCTTTTCTGAGTGAGTCTCACCTTCTTGTAACACACCTGACAGGCCTCCAAGATACCCATATACTTTGGTGAAAATTAAAACACTCTATCTAGTGTTTCTTCCCATTGGAAGGTCATCTACGATTCAGAAGTGACTTGACAGCAATGAGTTTTTAGGTTTCAGGATATTTCCTCATGAATCTTTAAATTTTCATATAATTTAATGTATTCTCCCTACCTTGTTCACCTAACATTTTCCTTTATGTTTAGTGCAATTTGTTCCTTCAAAATTGATCTATCACAGTAATAGATAGAATATTTTGCCCCTTCTATTTCTTACAGAGCTTATTGGTATTTATAGACATTAAAGTAAAAGACTCTCTTTAATCCATGATGTGTGTAAAGATTTACAGACTTGAAAACTGTGTAGGACTACAGTTTATTATACAGTCTATTATGTCCTCCTGTTGTTAGGAGACATTGAGGCAAATGAGACTCATAATGACTTTATAAAACAAACCTGAACCTTGCTGTATCCTGCACTATCTCATGATCTCACATATACGTTTGAGTCCATTGTTACAGTCCCTTTGTCAATCTTCTTGAGAGTCTTTATATCTTTCTGTGATCCTCTGTCTTTACTAGCATGATGTCATTTTCCAAAAGCTAGTACTTCCTGACAGCGTACCCAAAGCCCCACCAAGATAGATTTGCATGTTATTTTCATGGGACTTTTCTCCAACACCACAATTCAAGGGCATTTATTCTTCTTCTGTTAAAATTTCATGTGGATAGGAAGCAATTAAAAATACTAAGGCTTGGATCAGGTACACGTGTCCTCTGAGGTCACTGTGACATAGAATCAGTACAGTAGCAGTGCTTTTTGTTCTTATTGTTGTCTTTTATTCCTTTTCCCTCCCTTCCTAGGGAGTAAGTTTTTTCCACACATGAGGTTCTTGGTGGAACTTCAAATGGTTAACATGGCTGAGCACTGTTAGACATCTAACTAGGTCCACCAAGAATATGTGTTACAAATCCTAAATTCTGTGTATGTGCTTTTAACCCAATCTGGAAATGAGTTCTCTTTATTATGTAGACAAGACAGGTTTAGCCTAGTCAATCTTGAGCCAATCTCCTTTGAGATATAAAAAGTAAATAAAATAATGTATAAAATCTTTGTAAAGAAGTCAGTAATTTTTTTTAAAAAAATCAGCAGGTTATCAGAGAAAAAGATGAGTAAAATGTTATGAAGATGCACTGAAATCTCACAGGAACCAGGAAATCACAGCTAAAAAGAGACAATAAGCTTCATGAAGAACAAACCAGACAAAAAGACTTCCCCTGGTGTCAGCATCCTGAACTCGGACTTCTAGAATCCTCAAATGGGAGAGAATACATTTCCATTTGGTAAAGTCACCAAGCTGTGGTCTTTCTGTTAAGCAGCACCAGATAAGCAGGATAGGTGCTAATAAAAAGACTGGCCATTTGGGTGTATCCATCAGCACCTCTAAAGAAAGCTCTAGTGAACTATTTACCAAAAATGTTTATGCATTGAAGAGCCTTTGTAACATAGTTCTACTCTATCACACTTGAGATTACCATGGGCCAGAATCAAATTGACACCAATTGGGTAAATATAGAAGAATTGATGTCTATGCTTCCACATCTAGAGGACTGAACACTCATGGTGGAAAACATTTGAAAAGGAAGAGAAAAATTCAAAGATATTAAGTGATCACACCAACCCTTCAAAGGCTAAGAAGAAGCATAAAATGCTACTTGCATAGTGTTTATGTTGATTTATACATTATATGTAATCTAAAGATTATTTCAATTATATGACATATATGTTGTTGTTGTTGTTGTTATGTACCATCAAGTCGCTTGCGACTCATAGCGACCCTATGTACAACAGCCCTAAACTCTGCTCTGTCCTGTGCCAATCGCACTATCTCCAATACACCCATCCCAGTTACCCCAGTCACTGAATCAATCCACCTCATACATAAGTTATATGCAAATATACCATCATTTATATAAGAGACAGGAGAATGTTTTGGGGTTTTTTATCCATATGGGAAGGAGGATGCTAGAATCTCCTGTGAATATCCAAGTGTAATTGTATACAAAATACAAATGCATACACATATTATATATATAATCAAGATGTTGTTATTGCTATGTACCATCGAGTCACTCGTGACTCCTAGTGACCCTGTGTCCAATAGCTCTGAATCCTACCCTATCCAGAGCCAGTCTTACTGACTCCGACACACCTAATCCCATTACCCCAGTTACCACGTCAATCCACCTCACCAGGAGTCTTTTTCTCTTGCACTGTCCCTCCACATGTCCTTTTCCAAAGATTGGTCACTCCTGGCCACATGCCTAAAGTATGTTAGATGTAACTTCAAAACCATTGCCTCCAAAGAGAAACTTGTTTGCACCCTTTCTAAGACAGATCTGCTTGGTCTCTTGGTGGTCCATAGTGTGTTCAATACTCTTCTCCAGCACCACAACTCAAAGACATAGCTTATTCTTCTATCTTCCTTAGACATTGTCCGATGCTCTGATGCATAGCAAGTAATTATAGAGACCATGACCTGGATAAGGCAAACCTTAGTCTCTAGACTGATATAATTTCTCTTTAGCACTTTGGAGAGCTCTCTAACAGCACACTTCCCCTATACAATTCATCTTTTGATTTCCCGACTTTTGGTGCCAAGAATGTTGTTTGTGAAGCTGAGCAAGCTGAAATGTTAACAACTTCAAAACCTTCTCCATCCATGATGGTGTTGCCAGTTGGTCCAGTGATGAGAATATTTGTCTTCCTGATGATGAGCTTCAATTTATAGTGAAGACTTTGACCTTCTGCAGCAAACACTTAGGTCCTCCTCAATTTTGGCAAGTAACATATCTCATCTCCATAATGTAGATTGTTGATAAGTATTCTTGATGCCACATTCGTCCTCATAAAGTCCAGCTTCAACATGACCACATGACCATGTGGTTTGAGGTCACCAGCTGCTTCACAGAGGAAGGATGGACAGTCTCCTCCCATGTGATTAACTGCTTCTGAAAACCCACTGGAGGGTCAGCTATGGGTTGGTTCCAACTCAGTGGTACACAACAACAACATAGGTACAATTTATATATAAATTAGGGAGCTCTGGTGGCCTAGTGACTAGAAGCTGTGCTGCAATCCCTAAGGTATGCAGTTTGAAGTTACCAGCCACTCCGTGGGAGAAGGATGGGCAGTCTCCTCATGTGCAATTAACTGCCTCTGAAAACCCACTGGAGGGTCAGCTATGGGTTGGTTCTGACTCTATGGTACACAACTACAACAGCATATATAAATTAGCTGGTTAGATCCTTTTTTTCTGTTAACAGTTCGTTTCCATCTAGAATATATTCTAACTGCCTGCGAGATCTTTTGGTTAGCAGTCAACTCCCTACAGACTAGGCTACCAGAGCTCCCAGTTAATATTGTTGTTGTGGAATATCAAGTTGAAACTGACCCATAGCTGGCCCTCCAGCAAGATTTCCAAAGCTGTAAATCTCATGGGAGGAGACCTCCCATCTTTCTCCTGTTCTCCTGTGAAGCTGCTGGTGGATTCAAACTGTGTACCTTTGCATTGACAACGCAATTCTTTACCACTAACCAACCAGATCTCTCTTCCCAGTGAATATAAATGTAGACGTATCTATGAATGATGCCCCTAGGTGGTACAAATAGTAAATTAACTCAACTGCTGAGAGTTTGGAAGCTCTGTCTACGTAACAGTATCTTAGAAGGCCTGGTGAAGAAGAAGAAGAAGAAGAAGAAGAAGAAGAAGAAGAAGAAGAAGAAGAAGAAGAAGAAGAAGAAGAAGAAGAAGAAGAAGTTGTTAATGATAATAATAAGTTAATAATTAATAAACCATTGGAAACCGTATGAATCCCAGTTACACTCTGACATATGTGGTGTTTCTGTGAGTCAGAAAGAATTCAATGAAGCTGGTTTATATATGTATATATCTGTGTGCTTACATATGGATGTTAATATACAGCATGGATGTATTACTAAAGAAAGTACTGAAGTGGCAGACTTGTTCTCTTAGTGTACATACAAATTTTATTTTCTTCATTCATTATTTCATTAAAGGAGAATTGTTTTTAAATGTATACATGACAGAAACATGGTTCCCAACCGAGTTATCCAATTTCTTCAGCTCTGGGGGTTTCAGTGCAGATTGGCTAGGCAATCTGTTTGGGCTAGGGTGGAATGTTTAATGACTTCTGACTCAGGGTAAGGTCGGGAGATGTGGAATTTTCCATCTGCTTTTGGCAGACACTTAAATGCTGTTTTGTTTCTCATTTTCAGAGTTGGGTTTGTTGGTTTGTTGTTGGGTTTTTTTTTTCATTTTCACACTCATTTTGTTTCCTTTTTATAAAACATGTTGTTGTGCTGGGCTCCTGCTTAACATAGTTATTTCTTACAAACCTTCATTAGAATAGCTATTAATGACTGAGAAGGAGAGGAACCTATGAAGAAAAGACAGTTTTTCTTACAAAATCTGCTAAGCAGCACTTAGCACATTTCTTAGAGGCCCTCTGTTGTGATTTCTTCACACACACTGGAATGAGTGAAAGTTACTCATTGTTTTGAACTCTTGGAAATACTTTTTTACCTAATAGCTAATGCAAGGCAGGGAGGAGAAGACAATTATGTCAAGATTGTGGCTACTTGTGTGTGACTTTTTAATCCCCAATGTGGAATTGTTGTTATGTGCTGTTGAGTTGCTTGCAACTCATAGTGACATTATGTACAACAGCCCTAAACCCTGCTCTATCCTGTGCCGATCTTACTGCCTCCAACACACCTACCCGCATTATCCCAGTCGCTGAATCAATTCAACTCATTCAGGGCCTTCCTGTCTTGCGCTGTCCCTCCACCCTCCCAAACATGACGTTCTCTCCAAGGACTGGTCCCTCTTTGCAACATGTCCAAAGTATGTCAGACGAAGCTTCAGAATCCTTGCCTCCAAGGAGCAGCCTGGTTTAATCCAAGGATGTTGGTTTACTTTGATACAAGTAAAGTTAAATTCTTGACAATGTTAATCTTTTCTTCATTTATCATGATGTTATTTACTGGTGTAGTTGTGAAGGTATTTGTTTTCTTTATGTTGAGGTATATAGTCCATACTGAAGGTCTTATATCTACATGAATCCAAGAAAAGAATAGTTTGTTCTACCACTATTTGTATTTGTTGACATACTGTTCCATTAATGTACTCTCTAAGCATACTTGTGTGCTGTCTTCCTATCAATTTATAAGCAACTCAAGGTCAGTGATGTATTGCATTCTTGGAAGTTGCCAATAACAAAGCAGAGAATCCCAGGGTGCTGTTGACTGAATAAAGAGGAGATGAAGGTAGGCAGCACAAGCCCTGTGATGCAGTGGTTAAAGTGCTTAATAGCTTACCAAAATGTCAATTTTGCAAACCCACCAGCCACTCTTCTTCCTCTTTTGTATTCTTTTACATTCTTCTGGTTGATATTCTTTATAAACTCCCACAGCTCATCTGATCTCATTCATTGGTGGTTAAGGCCTCAAACATATTCCTCAGTTGGTTTTTAAAATTCAGGTGGGACAGACTCAAGGTCAAATTTTTATTCCTGTGGATTTGAGGTTGTTAACAATTTCAGCTTGCTTGGCTCCACAGTCAACACTCTTGGCACCAGCAGTCAGGAAATCAATCAAAAGATGAGTTGCACTGGGAAAATCTACTGTTGGGGACCACTCCAGAGTACTAAGAAGCGGATACTATGGTGCACTGGATCTAGGCCATGGTCTTTGCAATTACTTGCTATGCATCGGAGAGCTGAACAATGACTAAGGATGATAGAAGAAGGATCGATGCCTTTGAATTATGGTTCTGGAGAAGATTATTGAGCATGTACCATGGACTGCCAAGAGAACAAACAGGTCTATCTTAGAAAGGGTGAATCCAATTTTCCCCTTGGAGACTAGGATTTTGAAACTCAGTCTCACATATTTGGGCACATGGCCAGGAGGGACGAGTCCTTGGAGAAGGACATCATGCTTGGAAGAGTGGAGGGATAGCGCAGGAGAGGACGATCCCAGCTGAAATGGATTGAAACAATGACTAGGGTAATGAGATTTGGTGTGTCAGGGTCAATGATACTGGCTCATGACAGGGCAGCCTTCAGAGCTGTTGTACATAGGGTCACTATGAGTCACAAGTGACTCATTAACATGAACAACAACAACCCACTTTATAGGAGAAAGATGTATCAATCAGCTTCTGTAGAAGAGATATAGCCTTTGAGACTTTTTTGTAGCAGTTCTACTCGTCCTATAGGGTCCTATGAGTCAAAATCTAAAGGACAGTGATTTAAGGCAGATAAGAATAATTTTTTTAAAGATAATAAAACAGAAGATTTTGGCACAAGAAAGTCTGCCTCTCCATGGGGATAAAACCAGAAATGTGCTTTTGATTGATTATGTTTTTGTCAGAAGGACCATTCATTTACTCATTGCCATTGATTCTATTCCAATTCCTAGAGTGGACCCTTTATGCAGTTTCCAAGGCTATGGATCATAATAGAAGGAGATGGTCCATCTTTCTTCTGCAGAGCCAGTGGTACATTCAAATCACTGGAGATGCTTGACCTTTAGCAGAGCTTGCTGCAGACTACTATGTAACATAAAGGTACACTGAATGCCTTCCCAAAACATCACGGCATGAAAACAGAGTATGAAGTCTTGGTTATGTAATTTTTTACTTCCGCAACTTACTAACCTGTTGTCTATTCAAATCACAAAACATTAACTTACTACTTATCCACTTGCCTTTCACACATACCCTCCCACAACACTTTTTCATACATATTTAGAGGGAGAGTTTAAGAAATAGTTTGAAGGTATACGTTTAAAATTCTTGCCTGAGTCATGGGCAATTCATCACATTGATGCTGCAAATTGATCTACTGACCAGTGTGATAAAATTTCTCCAAGCAATGAACTTGCATGTAATTCCTCTGAGAATCTGGCTGGGTGAGTGATAATTTTTTGCTTTATTTTATAGTAAAAATAAACAATGAGAAGAAGTAAAGTCTATTTATTTAAAGCTTTCAAGGGGGTTAGACATTATCATCTGCTTTTGACAAGGAATTCAAAGGTAAACAGCAGAGTAGGAGAGCGTTATAGAGGAAAATGGGAGAAATTCCAGGTTTGTTCTGATTGGAGGAGGGTGGAAACAGGCTAACAAGAAGCTGGGAGCTTCTAATGCAAAAGGTTGCTGTTACTAGTTGCGATGGAGTAGGCTTCTAACACGTAAAAATGTCATGCGCAGTGGACCTGAGCACTACTCCGTCCTGTGCCACCCCCATGATGGACCACTGTGATCCGCGGAGTTTTCATTAACTGAGTTTGAGAAGTACATCTCCAGGTCTTTCTTCCTCGTTTACCTTAGACTGAAAGCTCCCCAGGAATGAAACCAGAGACATGCCTTTGTTATGTGTTTTCTCAGAAGGACCTGAGAAGTGAAATCTATTAAGCAACACTTAAGTCTCCACTGGCATATCAATGGTAATTACACAAAAAGCACATTGGCTGACAATCAACTTGGATCTCATATATGATGAAAAGTGAGAATTCTGCCTCAGAACCACCATTGTTCCCGTATGATTGGTGAGATGAGAATATTTAGTTTTCTCTGGTTGATCCAAAGTTGAAAGTGAGGGAACCTGTCAGTTATTGACTAAGTTCTGACCATTTAGGCTGAATGTCGTAGAGTTTGTATGTAGTTTGACATTTCTAGCCCAGTTTCTGGATATTGAGTACATTTTTTCCCTTAAATAATAATTGTTGTTGTTTACCATAGAGTCAGAACCAACCCATACCTGACCCTCCGGCAGGTTTTCCGAGGCAGTTAATCAATCACATGGGAGGAGATTGCCCAGCCTTCTCCCCCAGAATAGCGGGTGGCCTCGAACTGTGTGCCTTTGGACCGCAGCACAGCTTCTTGCCACTAGGCCACCAGAGCTCAAATAATAATTATTAAAGTAAAAGATATTTTTCAGGAAGTAAAATCTAAAGAGAAAATGAAAATAATTTATCACTGCAGTTGATATTTTAGCACATAAACATAAAGTCTTATTTCTAATTTTTCCATACTTTTCCATTGACAAATTTTGGATATAACGTTAAAGATTATCTTCTACCCTTTTTAAGACTTTATTACAACTTGAAATATTTATCAATTTTTTTTCTTTCTGCAAAGCATGACTTTCATGAATGTAGAACAAGGCATTCTGTTGTTGTCAGTTACCATTGAGTTACCCAACTTATGGCAATCCAATGTAAAACAATGAAATGCTGCCTGACTCCGGGCTACCTTCATGATGATCTAAATGCTTGAGCCCACGGTTGTATTCACTGTGTGTTCTGAGTGCCTTCTGACATACTGAGCTCGTCTTTTGGCACTGTTACTATGTTTAACTGTATTTTGTTGTAGTCCCAAGTTCTCATTGGCAAATTTTTAGAAGTGGATTGCTAGACTTGTCTTCCTAGTTCTCTCTGAACTTGAAAGTGGTTAAAACATGTTCACCATGAATGATCCTGCTGATACTTAAGATTCTAGGGACCACCTTCCAGAATCACTACAACGTGTAAGTTGTAACATGTTAGTAGAACAAGTAAACGGAATCTCCCTAACAAACAGATATATTTTGGAGAAAGTGCATCCAGAGAGCTCCTTGGAAGCAAAAATGGCAAAGCTCTGTCTCTCAGACTTTGGATATCCATTCTTGGAATGACTGAGGGTCAATGAAAGAAAGATTCCTAAGGAGATAGATTAATGCAGTGACTGCAGCCATAGGCTCTAGAGTGTCAGAGATGATGAGGGTGTCACAGGATAGAGCAGGATTTCAGTCTGTTGTTTGTAGGGTTGCAATGAGTAGTATTCCCCTCACTAGTACCTAACAACAACAACGCAAGCTGGAACACTTCATTTGTTCCCTTCATTTTGTTATCTTAAATCAAAGGCAAACCAAAAATGCTGCAGCACTAGACATGCTGAAAATATCTCTAAATAAATCATTAAGCTAAATTCTCAGATTTTGAGAATGGCTAGATTATGAGCAAGAATATGTCCAAGGTTTTCAAACTCACAGAAATGTGTGGTTAATTCCAGCAGCAAATACATGTTATCTCCCTACATTACATCGTAATCAGTATTTCTCCAACATTTCTTCCAATTAAGACTGTGTTTCATAAACAACCAGACTATCTTTCATTAAAATGTTGTCATCTTCTTCCACCCTGAGAGTTTATCTAAATTTTGCAATACTATTTTAACTTATTTGTTAAATCAATTTTCCCCTAACATGTTACCTTTTTTTTCCCCCTGCAAAGAGTAGGATCACATTTTCAACGTGTTTTTTTATTTTCAACATTTTTATGTGTGCCATTTAATTCTAGTAGGGAGCTCTGGTGCCTGGTGACAAGAAGCTGTGCTGCAATCCAAAGGCACACGGTTCGAGGCCACCAGCAACTCTGTGGGAGGATGGGCAATGTCCTCCTGTGTGACTGATTAATTGCCTCTGAAAACCCACCAGAGGATTAGGTATGAGTAGGTTCTAATTCAACAGTACTCAACAAAAACACCTTAATCCTTGCAGGTTCTGTTTCCCTTTAAACTCTACTAATAGGTTGCCAAAGATGAGAACACTGTCTACTTAGACACTACTCTTCAGTTATTGTTGTTGTTTACTAACCCTCCCCCCAGAAGCTTTTAAAGGCAATAAAACCCACAGGAGGAGATTGTCCATCCTTCTCTAACTGGTAGAGCAACTGATGGATTTGAACTACATACCTTTGGAATTGTTCCTTCTAACCATGAGACCACTCTTCAGTAGATAATCCTTTTTAACTCTCTGCCCAAACATCTAGAAGCCCTGGTGATGAAATGAGTAGCATATTAGGCTGCTAAAAGCTGACCATTTGAATCCACCAACCAGCCACTCCGCAGGAAAAAGATGGGCTGCATCTTCCCATAGAGACTCATAGCCTCAGAAACTTGATGAAAGACTGCAGAGTCAACTCGACAGCTGTGGGTAGATAAAAACATCTAGAAAAGTTTATCCACAGGCATAACTTACTCTCACTGAATGATACATTGTAAGACAAATCCTGAAGAAATTGTAATAATTTTTTAAAAAATTTATGTACCAACTTTTCCCATGGCAATGCGCCTTTTAATTTCCTGGCTGCTGGTGCCAAGACTGTTGACTATGTGTAAAATCTCAATCTCTTCACCATCCATCCTGATGCTGCCAATTGGTCCAGTGGTGAGAATCTTTGTCTTCTTGACATTGAGCCTCAATCCATATTGTAGGCTGCAGTCCTTGACACTCTGCAGCAGGCGCTTCAGGTCCTCCTCAGTTTCAGCAAGCAGGGTTGTGTCATCCGCATAACACAGATTGTTGATAATTCGTCCACCAATCTTGACCCCACATTTCTCCTCATAGAGAGGGTTAAACCGGGTGGCTCCTTGGAGGCAAGGATTCTGAGGCTCCGTCTAACATACTTTGGACATGTTGTGCGGAGGGACCGGTCCTTAGAGAGGGACATCATGCTTGGGAGGGTGGAGGGACGGCGCAGGAGAGGAAGGCCCTCTATGAGGTGGATTGATTCAGTGACTGGGATAATTGGGATGGGAGTGTCAGAGACAGTGCGATTGGCACAGGACAGAGCGGAGATTAGGGCTGTTGTACATAGGGTCGCTATGAGTCGCAGTCGACGGCACATAACAACAACAACAACAACATGTACCAACTACATAGATGACTAAACAGTTTCCCGTTACATATCATCTGATATGATTTATAGATGTGTCTAAAATGGCATTTCCCCTTAAAATAGCTGCAGGCTCATTAAAGGTACAGTACAAGGTAAAGTGAGTAACTCTAAATTTTTGTGTACTCTTTTCTTAAGAAGGTGTTCCAGTGATGTAATGGTTAAATGCTCCGCTGCAACTGAAGCTTGGCAGATAGTACCCACTCCCAGCTATTCCACAAGTGAGAGATCTGGACTCTGTGCTGGTAGTAAACCCTGTGGGGCCATTCTACTATCACCTGGGGTCACCATGTGTAGAATTGCATACACAGCAGTCAGAGTCAGCTCTGCCTAAGAATGCAAATGAACTGTACAAACTGCCAAGAAAAACTCACCTCTTTTTCTGTTTTTATTAAAGTACTAGTAGTCTTAACCCTGTTTTGCTTGTTTAATGTTGAGAAGTGCGTGCTCTTGTTTCATTGCTCTTGGTTTGATAAAGATTCCCTCAGGAAACAGCCAGTAAAGGAAAATCCTGGTTGGCTTACCCAAAGACAACAAAAGGGAGAAGACAAGAGAAGCCATCCAAGATTTGAATGAGTTTACTAGTATAAATGCCATATTATTTTCTTTTACATAAAAAGGAATTTAAGCTTCATACTGTATGATATTATTTTTTTTACATAAAAAGGAATTTAAGCTGCATACTTAGATGAGAAAGATGTTTGCCTTGAAACAAATGATTGCCTGCACATTTTTAAAGTTAAAGGAGTTTAAAAAAAAATCCAGACCTTTCCTAGTAATGATTGAAAATGTTTTCAGTAAAATACATACAAAGTAACAAATTAGATATCCAGAAAAATATCTCAAGGTAAACTGTTCCTCCATCTATTATGCTTTATCCCAAATACTTCCACATGAATATGAATTAGATTTTTCCAAATTAAAAATGTTATTGTTATGTGCCATTGAATCACTTGTGAATCATATCAACCCTGTGTACAATAGCTCTGAACCTGCTCTATCTTTTTTTTTCTTCCAGTTTTTTATTCCTCCCTTAGTATGGCAACTTAAAATTCAATTTCTCATTTACATATAGAGTCACTATGAGTTGCCTACAACTTGATGGCACTTAACAACAATAACATCAACATAGAGAGTGATCAGTTGACCCAGTGGACAGAAAGTGATGCTACCAAGCCAAAGGCGGGTGACTTTTGTTCCGCAGGCCTCAGGCCTGTCTTTCATTGCTTTTGTTCAAACATTCCTCTAGGTCGTATATTCCTGGCGTGTCAACTTGCTGTACAGTGGTAACTTGTGGTCGCTGTGAAGCTGAAAACTGTGAGACTGATGTGTCAAATGTGTTAATGGTTACTCATGACAGACCGTGTTTGGTGGAGCTCCCTGATAAAAACAAGCTTTGAAGCAGGAGTGACATCCCCTTCCATAATAGCTTGCCTCTGGAAACCCTATGAACTTGTAGAAAGGATGAAAGTCACACAAGTGTTAAGGACTCTCCTTCATAGCGTTGCTATGAGTTGCCTATGACTCGATGGCACTTAACAACAACAACAATAACAATAACTTAATTAGATTGTTAGCTTAAGTTTCTCCTGGGAAATTCTCTCTGCATGAGAAATGCTGCATTTTAGGCTCATTCATATTGACCCGGTTTATTTTTTAAACTTGAGAGTACAATAAAATCCAGTAGGAAACCACAGACATAGCTTTTAGCAGTATTAGTGATGGTGGATTTGAAGATGGAGCACAGATCACTCCTGGTGTATCTTAGGCCTCACTTAGGACCTGTATACCTAAATAAATTACTCATCAGTTTGAACAACCTGAAACTCTGAATGTACTTTTTAATTTCAATTTGAGAAAAGGTTAAAGAGAAAATTAATTTTCCATTCAACCATTCATATTTCTTTTGTTTTCTGACCTTAATTATAATATTGACAATGGAATCACATTCTTCTTGCTGCCTCCTTGTGTGATTCTTGCTTCCATTGATCTTTCTATCCTCTCTCTTCTTCATTCTGAGCTTTATTACTGCAAAAATTCTGTCCTTCAAATCTTGCCTGGAGGAGCCAGTCCTTGGAGAGGGACATCATGCTGGGGAGGGTGGAGGGACAGCACAGGAGAGGAAGACCCAGGATGAGATGAATTGACTCAGTGACTGGAGAAATGGGATTGGGTCTGTTGGAGATGATGAGATTGGCTCAGGATAGGGCAGGGTTCAGAGCTAATGTGTATAAAGTTGCTATGAGTCGCAGGCCATTCAATGGCACGTAACAATAACAAGAAGAATAAATGACTGGATCATTGTGCACCTTATAGACCTTTCTACTTTTTGGATTAAGATTGAGCCCCAGGAGTACGAGATTTTAGTTCCAGGTTCAAAGGATGATTAAAGGCCATAGTCATGGGGGTTCTACTATTCAGGCTGGGAAGAATGGTCATTTTTATTATTTTTAATTTTGTGACTTTGAGGTGTGTTCTTAGACTACAGTATTTAATACTCTAGCAAGTACTCCAGGGAACAGGGCAAATAAATAAATTGGTAGAGTGAGTTTTAGAGGCCTGAAATAATTAATGGTCAATTCTCAACAAAGCAAAAAAGCCTGAATTGCTCTGGAAGATGGTAGGGAAGTAAATTATGAGATTAGCAGAAGTATTTGTGCTATAACAGATATAGTTAGGTAAGTCTAGAAGACCTGCCAGAAGACTCAGAGGACAGTCTTTGATTATTAGAAATGAATAAGAAGTTCAGTGGGACCATCTTTTGAAGGCCACAGGATGGCAGGCAGACACAGAACTGAGCCCTAAAGCCTTCATGAAACTGATGGGGCTCTGAAGTTATCAAGTCTAGGTGGCAGCACTTAAACATCAGGAGGCTACGTTATTACAAAGACCTACAAAGTCAGAGAGCTAGTCAAGGGATATGCCACACGGGAAGTTGTAGGAACATGCCACACATGAGACATCTCTAAGGGGAAAATCTATAATATTTTTAAAAAGCAAAATCAGAAGGAGGTTGCAAAATCAGAAGGAGGTTAAAAGCAAAAAATTGAAGGAGGTTGCATCAATATAAAGTTATAATCCTTTCATCAATTCTCAGGATTGAAAATACTTTTAGATTAAAAAAAATACATTGACAGGCAATTTTTACAAGAAAGGACCCATATCCAGTCTGTCCCCACAGAGATCTTCTGTCATTTACTTAGATAATTAAGTCTATACTGGAGAAAAGAGAATAGTCAAATATCTCAAGGATTATTAGCCATAGTTTCTGTGTTGTCATTGATACTGGAGACCCAAATATTATCACAGTGTTCTTGATAGATTTGAGATCTACGGCTGCTTGAAGCACAGCACATAAACTACTAGGCTTAAAGACTATCCAAAGGGCCTCTCTCCAGGATCTCAGTGCATAAATGCAATTAACATACTTGGTCTTGGAGTAACTCTAAAATTAAATCCTTGATATGTTGAGAACAGCAATCCTAACAGGAAAGTCCAGATGGAAATCTATGAAGGGTTGCCCCTTCCACTTGTCAATTTGGTTGACCTATAAAACAGTTGTACCCTAAGGAGATAGAGATCATCATCACTACAAAAACCTACAGGGGGCAAAGGGGACAAAGACAGTGGTTCCTACTACAACCCCATTTAATTTGCCAGTTTGATCTTGGCAGAAACCAGATGAAATTGGAGAATAATTGTAAACTCCAGACTGAGGCCTTAGCAGATATCCTTGCTATGTCAAATATGGTAAGAGCAGATTAACAATGCCTCAGGCACACATGTTGACTGATTTCTCAAAAGCATTCTTTCTATTTCAATACAAAACAAATATCCAGAACAGTTTGGTGTCAACAAATAAATAAGGTGGGTTTTTATTCTCCTTTTGTTTATTGTAACTCTCCTGCACTGTGTCCGTAAGTAGTATGATCAGGTAGCCAAGACTTTCCTACTACCCAACACAGTTATCTCAGTTCTCCTATGACTTGGGAAAATATGATGAGCTCGGTTTGGATGGATCAGCTTAGTGGAGAAGTGCAAGCTAGAATAGGGACTGCATGCATTACAACTCCATTCAAGGAAGAGCTATAATGACAAGTGGACATCAAATCTTCTCAATGGGTGGGACTGTGAGTAGTGCTCCTGATAATTGACCTTGTGTTGAAGGGAAAGTGGTCAGAGGTGAGAGTACATAACATAGATTCCTTGGCAGTGACTGATAATCTGGCTCTTTGGTCAGGGACCTGGAAGGAAAAGAACTAGAAGACTGGAGACAAGAAATGCTGAAATAAAGGCATGTGGATAGACATATGGGAGAAAGCATGAAGTGTGAAGATTTTTATATCACACATTAACATCCACCAGAAAGCGTCTTCTATTTACAGAACCAGGTTGACAAAAATGATTCAGCCTTTTGACATTAGCAGCAATCTATCATCACCAATTCCACAACTATTATGAAAGGCATATAATGAAGTGACCAGAGTTTTACTGAAAGAAAAACCATGTGTTGGTTGAGCAGCATGGACTCCCATGTACAGAGACCAATCTAGTTTCTTCTGCTCTGAATATCTGATTTTTCAAGAAACAGAATCCAACACTGAGTCTTCAATATAAATTATTCCTTGTCGATGCCAAGTAGCCACCTAATGGCAATTTGAAAAAGTTGCTAGAAAAGCCAAGAATTTGTCCCCACCGAGATAGATGCCTTTTCAGAGTATAGATTTGCCTTTCTTGCCTGTACAAAAGCCACCAGCACTACTATCTAGGGGCTCCCAGAATTCCTAGTTTACAGGCATGGAATTCAGCAGGGTGTCTAATCAGAAGACCTACTTTCCAAAGCCTCAGTCAATATTGTGAGGAGTTTTGAAGCTAGAATAGGCCGTAGGAGCTGTCCTAAATTGGAATGAGAGTTCTGTGTCTCTGTTGTTGTTTTTGTTATGTGCCCTTGAGTCGCTTGTGACTCATAGCTACCCTATGTACAACAACCCTAAACTCTGCTCTGTCCTGTGCCAATCTCACTGTCTCCAACACACCCATCCCGATTACCCCAGTCATTGAATCATTCCACCTCATGGAGGGTCTTCCCCTCCTGTGCCGTCGTCCCTCCACCCTCCCAAGCATGATGTCCTTCTCCAAGAACCTGTCCCTCTTTACAACATGACCAAAGCATGTCAGACGAAGCCTCAGAATTCTTTTCTCCAAGGAACATTCCGCTTTAACCCTCTCCAGGATGGATCTGTTTGTTTTCTTAGCAGTCCATGGTACATTTAGTACTCTTCT
>NW_006399788.1:1342999-1344322 GCF_000299155.1 Elephantulus edwardii | reverse complement strand
CAGGAAATCAAAAAACATATTGCGATGGGAAAGTCTGCTGTTAAGGCCCTCTCTAAAGTACTCACGAGCAACGGTGTCTCTCTGGAGACTAAAGTGTGCCTGATAGAGGCCATGATCTTTGCAATCACTTGTTATACACTGGAGAGTTGGACAATTACTAGGGAGGATAGAAGGAGAATTGATGCCTTTGAGCTGTGGTGCTGGACAAGAGTATTGAATGAACCATGGACTGCCAAGAAAACAAACAGATTCATCCGGGAGAGGGTTAAACCAGGCTACTCCTTGGAGGCAAGGATTCCGAGGCTCTGTCTAACATACTTTGGACATGTTGTAAGGAGGGACCAGTCCTTGGAGAGGGACATCATGCTTGGTAGGGTGGAGTGACAGTGCGGGAGGGGAAGACCCACTATGAAGTGGATTGATTCAGTGACTGGGATAATCGGGATGGGTGTGTCAGAGGCAATGTGATTGGCACAGGATAGAGCAGGGGTTAGGGCTCTTGTACATAGGGTTGCTATGAGTAGCAAATGACTCGATGGCACATAACAACAACAACACAACATCATCTCACACCAACAATAATAGAGTTCAACAGAGCAGCAAACATGGTAAGATTGGAGGACATGGTAAGATTGGAACTCTTATTCTCTGCTGGTGAGTATGCAAAATGGTACAACCATTATGGAAGGCAGTCAGGTGTCTTCTCAAAAAGTTGGAAATTGAAATATCATTTCACCCCACTATCCGTATGCTAAAACTATACCTTAAGGAACCTGTAGCCACAACCCAGATACCAATGTATATTGCTCCATTTTTCACAATAATAAAGTAATGGAAACAGCTCACTGTCCAATAATAAATAAATTGATAGAATAATTGTGGTAGATACATGAGATGGAATATTATGCAACACTGAAAAAAATAATGGCATTATAAAGCACCATAGAACATGGGTGAGTCTGGAAGACATTATGCTAAAGAAATAGCTCAGTCATAAAAGGATAAATACTGTATAAGATCACTGTTCTAAAATAGAATTGATACTAGGGAGAGGGGAGAACATTTAAAGAGTGGATAGATAATGCACATTGCACTGAAACAGATGAGAGGAAGTACCGTCTGAAAAGAAAGTGTGATTAGGCATTTTATGTGTGACAATTAACAATCTGTAACAAGAGGTACATTACAAAGTCAACTGGTGGAGAGGGAAGGGAGAGTGAGGGAGGAAACTACATTGATGAATGAATAAAAACCCAGCCTTTCTGTAAACTTTTGTTAAATCACAATTTTAAAAGTTATAACTATCTATAATAAGTATATAAT
>NW_006399788.1:1333809-1342899 GCF_000299155.1 Elephantulus edwardii | reverse complement strand
CATATTGAAGGCTGCAGTCCTTGACCCTCTGCAGCAAGCACTTCTGATCCTCATCAGTTTCAGTAGGCAGGGCTGTGTCATCTGTGTCTCTACATACCCATTTTCATCCCTCATGGATATGGGCCATCTTCCTGGGTAGAGGACGACTTGACTTTACTTGAGGCAACTTTGTTCAGTTGAGAAAATCCTTGAAGAAACTGGTTGTCTACAAGCTGTGTTCCAGCCAAGTGGTAATAAGAAGTCCTTTACTCTTGAAGGATGATCTGGATGGCTTGTTGAGTGTCCAACAAGCATAAAGTGTCCCTGCCTTAGCTGTCATGTGCTAGGAAGAATAACTATCCAGGCTGTTTTGAATGTTGGAGGAAGAGACAAGATCCTATCTCCACCAAGATCACACAAATCTCAATTCTCTAGGAAGAGAAGAGCTTCAGAACCTAAGCCGTTAAAAATAACAAATACTTAATGTGCTCGGGCACAACAGCAAAGGAGGTCTGTCAGCTACAGAGAACACACATAATTGCAAGCAATAGTAGTGATGGAGCAACCAGAACTACCTGTATTAGTCTAACAGGCTACATTCCAGCATCATCAGTCACAGATCAGCAACAGGGAATCAGTGAAGAATATCTTACATTTCTAAGTTTTAGACCTTGGTGTCATATCCACCAAACCAAAAACTCATGGCTATCATGTCAGTTCTGACTCATAGTGATCCAGCAAGACAGAGTGAAATAGCGTAGGTTTCCAGTGACGTATTCTTTATAGAGGGAGCTCTGGTGGTCTAATGGTAAGAAGCTGCACTGCAATCCCTGGAATGTGGAACATGGTTCGAATCCACAAGCTGCTCTGAGGGAGAAAGATGGGCAGTCTTGTCTCATGTGATTAACAGCCTCTGAAAATGCAATAGAGAATCAGCTATTAGTCGATTCCAACTTGAAGGTATGCAATAACAATGGCAATCTTTTTTTAAATAAAATTTTAATTTTATACTGGTTAATTTATAAAATTTGTATATATTGTATTCCACACCAGATCTTTCCAATTTTCTTTATTCAGCCCTCCCTCCACTCATCAAATTGTGTGGCTCCATGATTAACTCCCCTGCCTCCATCCCTACCCCTCTGCTCCCTCCTTTCCCCCCTTGGATCATCATACATGTTCTAGAATAATGGTCTTATATAGTATTTGCCTTTATGAGACTGAGTTTGTTCACTTAGCATAATGCTCTCTAGTCCCTCCCAAGTTAGGTAGTAAGTTACAAAATCATTGCTTCTATGTGATGCATAGTATATTACCATGTGAATATACTATAATTTCTCAATCCATTTGATTATAGTTGGATATTTGGGCTCTTTCCGTGTTCATCACCCAGGTGAATAATGCTGCTATAAATATTGGTGTTCAAGTCTCCATTGGTGCCTCAGTTCTCATTTTCCCAGATTGCATTCCAAGCAGTGGAATTTCTATGTTTAGCTTTTGGAGGAAATGCCCAATAGCCTTCCAGAGTGTTTGTACCATTTTACAATCTCACCAGTGTATAAGAGTTCCTATCTCTCCATATCCTCTCCAGCATTTATTACTTGCTGTCTTGTTAAACTTTGCCACTGCTACTGGAGTGATATGGTATCTCATAGTGGGTTTGATTTGCATCTCTCTTATTGCCAGTGATTTTGAGCATTTCTTCATGTGTCTATTATCCATCCAAATATGTTCCTCATGAAAAGTCTTTCCATGTCTTTTGCCTATTTTGTAATTGTGTGATCAGTCTTTTTCTTGTGGAGGCCCTGTAGGAGTCTGTAAACTTTTGGTATGAGACCCTTGTGTGAAACGATATTGTCAATTTTTCCCTCCAGTTTTCTTTTCACTCTGTTGGAAATAGTTTTTGATGTGCACAGAGATTTAATCTTTAGAAGGTCCCATTCATCATAGAAGCAAACTGCCTCATTATTCTCCCATGGAACAGCTGTAAGTTCCAATTACTAAACTTTCAGTTAATAGGCACCTCAGGGTGCCTTGTGAAAGGCTTAGTAGAGCATAAATGAGAGAGTACTGAGGGATCCATTAGTTCTATGAAGACAAATGCTGGATTTGACCACAGCAGCAAACTGACACCTAAACATCAGCTGGTCATCTGTTACTTTTGAGTTCTTATAATAAATTATAATGAGCAAGTTAGTCACCAGGATATATGAATAGTCTTGTAGTATTCAATTTGTGTCAGTTTTTAATTTAAATATACTAAAAAAATAAATCTCAAGTGGTCTTGAGAATTAGAGGTTTATTTTCATACACAGAGGGATCTATTTCCTCTAGAGGAGGAATTAGTATTTTATTGTTGCTGTTAGTTGCCTTTGAGTCAAATGTGACTCATGGTCACAACATGTATGCAGAGTAGAACTCCATAAGATTTCCAAGGCTATAACTTTTCCAAAACAGATTCCAAGATTGTCTTCCATGGTACCTTTGGGTAGCATTTAACTGGCAATCTTTCAGTCAGCACTTAACTGCTTGTGCCAATATAAAGAAGTTTGTGATGATTCCCACTTGAGAAAATAAATCATAATGTAAAACATATTGAAAGGCAGTTTCAATTGTAACCAGCTTTTGTGACTTCTATATGCAGAAATAGTTTTCGTACTCTTGCTTTTCTCTCCTCTTACCACAGAACCAACAGTTCCCTTGCTGAGTTTCTACAATGTTTTGTGCCAGAACACTCTCTTTACAGTTCTTAGGATGACATATTGGATATCTCTCATTTCTGCTGAAATGAGCCTTCTCCAAAGACAGTCTGATTCAAATAGACATCCTCCTAAATTCTGGAATTAGTGAGTTAGGTATACTCTGGGATTTGAGACCAGTAATGTAGTTCAACAGTTAGTATTTTCTTATGTATTTCTCCATGGCAATTTACTTCCAATTGCAAATAAACCGACAATTTGGGCATGGTTTTGTATGATGGCGAGAGATTCATTAGGCTGAATAGATTTTAAAGATATTACTCATAAGGACCTGAGCTAGAACAGTGAAGAAGAAATCCCTTGATAAATATTGTCAACAGTTACAACAGATTAAAGCATGGATAGCAAGTCATGGTCAGGAATAAGATCTTCAGAAACTAAGTCTTGAGCTTGAGACAAGCCTAGGTTCACTTCCATAGGAGCTCACCATGCATTCAGTCATTAAGTTGTGCTTCCCCCAACTCTTCCAACCTCTAAGAACATCATTTTCACATCTCAGAGCACAGCCTGGCCCATACGGCGTGGTGAGGTTCTATGCCCTGCCTAATTATGGTACCAGTGCTGAACCAAATAGTAGTTTCAGCAGACAAAGCATAGAGAGTGATTACTGCTAACCTTAGGAAGCTTTTAAATCAGTTATTAAGTTATCAACTCTTCCATTCACTTGACCCATTGCACTTCATTCAACAAACTGTTCTCTAAATCTATATATGAAAAGATCGCATGCATAGAATAGTCTAAAAAGCTCTAAGAACTCAGATCTGTCTTGCTTTATCTAATATGCCTGACATTCCCTTCCATGTGGAAGGACATTTTATCATCCATGCTATAGATATACAAAGGGACTGCCTCCATCAAATAAAGATAAATTGCAATATTTGCCATAATCTCTTCTATCAGCTTAACCCTTTATAAAGCCAATAACAGCCCAACTTTATTGTTTCACTTCTAAATTCCTTTCTGAAATTGAGTAGGGAAGATGCATGCCATACATGGAGACCTATCAACAACCTAGCAATATAACTATTATTATAATCTTCTTTCACCCCATTATCTTGACTTTTTTTTTAAGAGAATGAAGCCTTTATTTCCTTGTTTCACACAAAGCTGGCAGAGTTGGTGGCTTTTTGGTTTTTGTCAAAGAGACCAAATTCCATACATCTTGACTTTTAATCTTGATCTTTTCTTATCAGTAGGTCTGAGATCTGAGATCATATTTGAGGGCAAAGATCTGATAACAAAGGCAAAATTTCTCTCAGCCTATCACAACCAATTTCAAAACCATTGCCATTGAGTCAATTCCAACTCATAATAGTACTCAGAATAGAAGTGGCCCATAGAGTTTTCAAGGTTGACCTTTTTCTTTAGCAACCCAATAATCATATAATCATTTCTTCATGGGAAGATTAGAAAGCAGTCTCTTCTCCTAACATCACATCTCTACAAAGATATCTTGTCATTCTCTGGGTTATTATAGCTACAAGACACATGTCAGTATGTACCTAGAGACAGGCCAAACCTCAGAACTACACATAAATTTTATTCATTAACACTGATATTTGAGTGTATTTCCTGTACCGAGTGAACTGGGCCTTACTTTTAGCTTGTGTAGCAAACACTTTCCAGAAAATTCTTTAGGTAAGTAATATGAAAATTATTTTAAGGCAAGTAATCCACCAGCTGCTCCAGGGAAAAAAGATGGACCATTTTCTCCTATTTGATTTACTGTCTCTGAAAACCCACTCCGGAGGGTCAGCTAATGAATTTGTTCCAACTCAATGGCACATAATGCAAGGATTATAAAATAGGCTTAGATTTTCTTAATCAATTTAGGCATAATCATTTAAATTAAGCCATGCTTAACTTTCATTAAAATAGATTAGATTTTTGAAATATCATATTGTTAACCACATTATCAGATGACCTGAAAACTCCAGGTCATTAATTCTGATTGTATTCTAAAATGATTAGTCTGAATTATTGAAATTTACTAGGTTTCACTTCTAAAATGCCTGACATTCCAAAAAGATCCAATTATAAGCATCAATTTAAATTCTCCTGGGCTATCAGCCAAGAATTGCTTGACATTTTCTCTTATTTACTCTGAAGACTGAAGTTTAATTTCTTTAGTTTGGTGTTTTTTGAGACACAATTCTAATAATTAAAAGCAACTAATCTTTTTTAAAATTCTCTAAGTCAGTATTAAAAATTATATGCCCCGTGTTTCTGCAAGTACTTCATCTCTTTTAGAAGTCATAGGACCATCAGAAAAATAAATGAGTATAAAAAAATTGACCTACAATTTCATTTTATAAAATTTTAGAAAAAATTATTGGGAAAATGATGGTAGAAAATGAAATAAACCTTTATTCAGTATCATAGAACAATGGTTAGGAAACCAGCCGATGGCCTAAATCTGACCCACTGCTTTTTTTTTTTATAGCTTTTTCCATAGAATAATAATTTTCACATTCTTCAATGGTTGACAAAAACTATAAGAAGAATATCTACTGATAAATGAAATTCCAGGGACAATAAAATTTTATCAGGCTATAGACATGTTCACTCATGTATACAGTACGGTTGATAGAGGATGCCATGGGCTTAAGTGACAATGTGCTTAAGCACAGCAGGACGTCCAGGCAGAGTTTTATTCTCTTGTACACAGGGTTAGTATGAGCTGGAAATAACTCAATGACATCAAACAAAAATGGCTGCTTTCACAGTGCCAAGGCAGACTTAAGTTACTAAAACAATAGACTTTATAGTCTCAAAACTATGACTATCTGGCCTTTCACAGAAAAGATTTGCTACTCATGTAATAAAATACAGTGATAGAAAAGAAATTTCAACAGTGGGTTTTTAAGTAATACCACTGCACATACAATGACAGCTAAGGATTTTAAAGAGGCATGATTCTAAATTTTAACATGACATATTCATCTTTTTACTAGTTTCTGGTTCTACAAGGATAGTGAGCCCACTATATGGAATTGAGGGAAGAAAATAAATAAAGAAATATATTATAGTATTTTAATAATTATATATATGATTGCTGGTGTATGCTTTTATTCTAAATTTAAAAAGTACGCTTGCAGGACATGTAGGCAAAGCTGCAGGAGAAGTGAGTAAAAAAATTCTAATTGTAAGAAATCACTAGCAAGATTCTATGTGCATTCTCCACAGGAAAAAAAGAGAAGCTCAAGCGCTATGAAATTCCTCTCACTTTCTTCTTTTAAAACAAACAAACAAAACCTATTCTCCTATATTTATATGCTAATTCATCTCCTTTCTATGTTTATATTCTCTTTTATAGAGTTGCCATATTTTTTGTTGATCACACTTTTTTTAACCTCCTCTAAAAAGGGAAGTGGGATATTGTTTGTTTAATTATGCAAGGAGGGCCTTGTATATTCTTGCTCCTTTTCAGCCAATGCTAGCTTTGTCTAGCTTGTGCTGGTGGTCAGCATGACTTAGGGACTGAATCCAGGCATCTATCAACAACGTCCATCCATGTCCAGACTCCCTGTAGATGCCTTTGCTCCTGTTTAGACATCCTGCTTCTCAGACATTCTCTTGCACACCCCTCCCCCAGGCCCATGCCTCCTCCACACATTTTCACTTTCTGGTGCATTTCCTTTTCCATGACTCAGTCCAATTCCCCTTCCTTCCCTTTAACTCTGCACCTCACCAGCACCTGCCCATCTACTCTCCAGTTTCCGCCCTCAGATCCAGGCTTCGATCCAAATGCAAATTCTTCTCCCACACCCAAACACACCTGCCAACTGCTCAGCACCACAATCAGCATGCCTTTCTCTTGTCCCTGCTCCAGTTAAATCCCATAATTTCTGTGAGCATATGGCCTGTAAAATGCACTCTATCCCTGCATCCGGGGAAAACTGGCCTACCAGGGATGCATGAGCTGACCTGAAAGGTACACATTAGCACCTCCACTCCTTCTAATTTCAGGTGAAAGAGGATCACATTGTAAGCTTAATTCATTGCCATTGAGTTGGAACTTATTCATTGCAGGATTTCAAAACTGAAAATCGCACAAGAGGAGGTTATGCAAAGTCACTTGTAGATTCGAACTACCAGAGAGATACCACATTTTTTCCCCCCACCAAATTTTGTTTTGAGTGGTTGGTAGGGTTTTTCCATTCACGTTATATTTCTTACAATCATTCTCATACTTTGTGTCTTATGAAATGAATCCTCATTGATCTATATTTATTATTATTCCAACTTTTCGGATCCCCACTGGATCTTTCCTAATTCATTCATCTCCTCTCTCTACCCACCAAACTTTGTGATCCCATTATTTTCACCATATCCCCACCATCAGGTCCTCTGCTCCTCTCTGCCCCTCTTTGGATATCCACACACATAAGACTAGCTAAGCTTCTGTGTTTACAATAATATCCCTATGGAGTATTTTGTGTTGTGGACTGAATTAGTTTATTCAGCATAATGTTCCCTAGCATCTCACATGCTATATAGTATTTTTTTAATTGTTACTCCTGAGTGTTGCATAGTATTCCATTGTGTGTGTAAATGTACTCTCATTTCTTAATCCAGTCATTTGTTGATGGACATTTGGGTTATTTCCAAGTTCTTGCTATTGTGAATAATGCCATTATGAGGACTGTTGTACAAATCTGTGTCTCAGTTCTGTACCCCTGAGGGTATGTTCCTAACACTGGAATGTTGATGTTGTTGTATACTGTTGAGTTGGAACCGACCCATAGCTGACCCTCTGATGGATTTTCAGAGGCAGTTTATCACACAGGATGAGCTTGCCCATCCATCTCCTGTGGAGCAGCTGGTGGCCTCAAACCATGTATCTCTGAGATTGTAGCACAGTTTCTTGCAAGTAGGTCACCAGAGGGCAGTGGACTAGCTGGGTCATATGGAATTTCTATGTTCAGCTTTTTAAAGAAACACCAAACTGCCTTCCAGAGTAGTTGTACCACTTTACAATTGCATCAACAGTATATGAGAGTTTTAATCTCTCCACATCACCTCCAATATTTATTGCTTGCTGTCCTATTGAACTTTGCCATTGCTAAATGGGTAATATGGTCTTTGATTGTGGTTTTGATTTGGACCTCTCTCACTGCTAGTGATTTTGAACATTTCTTTATGTTGGCCATCTTCCTATGTGAAAAGACTTTCCATATCTTTTGCCCATTTTGCAATTGGGTTATCAGACATTTCTTGCAGAAGTATAGAGTATTATAATACTCTAAACTTCCATTCTGAGACCTTTGTCTCAGATGTTGTTCTTTTTTATTGCTGTTGTGTGCCATGTAGTTGCCTGCGAGTCACAGTGACCCTAAATCCTGCTCTATCCCTTGCCAATATTATTGTTTCCAACACACCTACCTCCATTACCCCAGTGAATGAATCAATCAATCTATCAATCTCATTGAGGGGCTTCCTCTCCTGTGCTGTCCCTCCACCCCCCCAAGGATGATGTCTTCTTCAAGGACTGATCCCGCCTTACAACATGTCCAAAGTATGTCAGAGGAAGCTTCACAATCCTTGCATATAAGGCGCAGCCTGGCTTCAACCTCTCTAGGATGAACTTGTTTGTTCTTTTAGAAGTCCATGTAGATTCAGTATTCCAGTGCCACAGCTCAAGGACATCAACTCTCCTTCTACCATCCTTAGTTATTGTCCAGCTCTCTGATGCATAGAAAGTCATTGCAAAGTCCATGGCCTACATCAGGTGCACCTTAGTCTCCAGACTAACATCATTGCTCTTCAGTATTTTGGAGAGGTCTCTGACAGCAGACTTTTTCAATACAGTGTGTGTTTCATTGCCAAATGTTTTTGGGGTTTTTTTTTCCTCCAGTAAATAAGTTTTGTTTTCACCCTATTGGAAAGTTTTTGATGCACACAGAATGAATCTTTAGAAGATCCTATTCATTGATGTTATCCTCTCATTGGTTGGTGGTTGTGAGGCACCACCTTTGGATTAGCAGCACAATGGATGGTCACTATAAACTGGGATCCATTCAACTGCAGTGGGTTCAGAGATCAAAGCAGATAAATACACACACACACACACACAGAGAGATTCAACCAAGTCCAAACTGAAGATATTCAGGTTATAGGAGGAAGCAATAAATTGATCAAAGTACTTCTTCAAACACAAAAAGGGAATATGAAGGTCTGTTTATCTAGCATTTACATTTTTATTAGGTATTATGGGTAATATGACTTTGATTTCATCCCCCCCTGAATTTCAGAATCATCTCAGGAACAGCTTTGAGGTCTTGAACACTAATGAGCGAAGACCAGATGAGTTGTGGCAGGATGTCAAATGTGTCATCCAGGAAGAGTGCAA
>NW_006399788.1:1317512-1329543 GCF_000299155.1 Elephantulus edwardii | reverse complement strand
AAAAAAAAAGAAGCAGGGGTGGCATCTACTTCCAAAATAGCTTGCCTCTGGAAACTCTATGAACTTGGAGAAACAATAAAAGTTATACAAGTGTTCAGGTCTTAAGTTCATAGAGTCACTATGAGTCATCCACAACTCCACGGTACTTAACAACAACAACAACAACAATATGAGATTTGAGCTTCCATGGATTTTAGTATCCATGAAGGCCCTGGAATCACACACACTCACAGTCTGCTCTATCACATAACATTTGTAGCAAGCCCTCCTTTCTTAAGTGTCTAAATATAATCATTCCTAGTTACACATATCCATCTGGACCTCACACATGTGCCATAAAAAAATGTGACTTGTCTCCACTTCAAATTAAATCAATATTGTTTTATGAAATATGTTATTCTTCTTTTATTGTTTTTAATGTCCTTTAACAAAAAGTTTTATTTACTCCTTTATAGTGCTTTCTAGTTCCAGATCTGCTTTGGTCAGTCCTTGTGTCTCCTCTGGAATTGTCAATATGTTACAGTTAAATGTTTGAGACAAGTCTGGCTTGCAAGATCAGGAAACTTCACACATCTTGAGAAGTGTTCTGCATCACAGGAGAAAGCAGTGTGGCATCTGTGCCCTGCTCAAAGATCAACCACCTAAAAAGTTTACAAAGTGCAAAGGAAACTTGAAGAGACAGAGTGATAATAGGTATAGATCAACAGTAGCTAAGTATATAAAACAGAAAGTATATGAATGATTGTATTCAAAACAATAAATTGGGGTGTTTTCTTATTTTAAGAAAGGTGAAACATCTCTTACTTTGTAATACTTTTCACATTCTTCTTCCTAACAACCTGCTCTCCCATAGTGATAACTTCTATCCCTGTATAACTCTCACTCTCATTGCCATCAACTTGGACGAAACTAATAGTGGGCCTTCCGTTGGGTTTCCAAAGGCTGTAAACAGCATGGGAGGAAATTGTCTACCTTTTTACTCCAGAGCAGCTGGTGTTGTTGTTGTTCACCATTGTGTCTGAATGACCTATAGCAGACTCTCTGGTGGGTTTTCAGAGGCAGTTAATTGCACGGGAGGAGATTTCCTATCCTTCTCCCATAGAGCAGCTAGCAGTGGCCTCGAACCTCACGTCTTTGGGATTGCAGTGTAGTTTCTTGCCACTAGGCCACCAGAGCTCCCTTTATGTGATGAGTAAATCTGGGGGAAAGAACAGAGTGAGCTTTGACATTTACCTGGTGTGGACTTATCTAAGAATCCCATGAAGCCTTGGCTTGGAGACTTATGTAATGATGTCAATCTTGAATGTTAAAAGTAATACATATGGTCATCAAATACAAAAATTACAAAAATCTTACATGAAACAATTTGGGGAAGGTGAAGAAGGTGAAGAACATCACCTTCTCCATCACAAAAGAGTATTGCTTCATTCTAAAGTTCAAACCAGAATGCATTCTGACACCTAGTAAAGGTCTACTATCTATCCCAAAGGACATTACAAAATTAAAAACTCCTCTCATTGCCATCAAATTAAAACGAACTCATAGGTATGTCTTTAGTGGGTTTGTAGAGGCAGTAAATCACACAGGAGATTGCTCACCCTTTTCCCATGGAGAAATTGGTACATTTGAACCACCTGCCTTTGGGTCAGCAGTTCAACTTCTTACCCACTAGACCACCAGAGCTCAGCAGAACTCAAAAGATACTACACATCAGGGTGAAAATATTTTTCTGAACATAAGAAAAGAAAAAGAAATTATTTATTTTATGTCAGACCTTTACCCACAGAAGTGACCTCTTAGAAGCGCTCATATCTGTCTGAGTATACCCCTTTAACATTTTCATTTCCTTTTAGTTGCTTTAATTGATGCCTGTAGAACTACCAGAAAAAAAAAAAGTATCACTGAATCCACTCAAAACCAGCTACTGGCTAAGACAGGATTAAAACTAGGTCTCCTGTCTTAACCTGGAGAGCTTTAAATAAATTCCTTCATATTATTATACTATGAAAGCAAGAATTAAAAAGTATCTGCCACTAGGATCTCCATTATGCAATAATACTATGAATTGTCCCCAGAGGGAACAATTTACAAACATTTTGAATAAAGAACAAATGCTTGTGTAAAGAAGCAAAAGAGATAGTTTTAGGAGCCCACACACCCACCCACCACCACCACCCACTACCCACTACCACTCAGTTAATTCTAATTCATAGTTACCCTATCAGGTAGGGTAGAACAGTCTCATATGTTTTCCCAAGGCTGTACATCTTAATGGAAATAGACTGCCACATCTTTTACCTGTGGAGTACTTGGTGGGTTTAAGCCACAGACCTTTTGGTTAGCAACCTAATTTTTAATTGACTATGGCACCAAGGTTCTTTAGCCTTAGGAGAGCCAGAGAAATTCCAGAGATTGCAAGATGAGGCTGACCTCTAGATTATGTCAATCCCAGAAACAAGATCTAAAATTATAGAAAATTTTGTTGATATTCTCTGATGATTCTTTGAACATGCCAGGGAAATCTGGCATAAATATTGTATGAGTTCATGTGATTCATCTTCTCATGCCATGATTTATAATGACATTCCACTCTATATACACATCAAAATATTAAACTTTCTGACATTGATGGACATTTGGGATGTTTCCAATTTGGGATTGTTATTAATAATGTTGCACTAAAAAGAATGTCACATGTTTATGTTAATGTTAGGACATTAATTGAAGAGGGAATGAAATCCTGAAATTAAAATGAGAACAAATGACTCTCACTTCCAGTGAAACTGGGGACACTGAGATTGATTTCATCTTGAATAATAATTTTATTATGGCCTCCACTGATGCAGTTGCCTTGTAAGATCCTATTCAACTTCCTCAGAGTTCATTTGTCCCATGACTTATTGCTTCTAGATAGAGAATAATCAATCCTCAACAGGTACCAGAAGTGGAGGTACAAAGTATGACCCATGAGAAAGTAGAATGTAGACAAATAAAGCTAAGTTATTTTACCAATTTAAATATCATTTTACATGAACCAAACCTAGGAACACATGCAGAAATATGGGTGTTTAATTGTGGTGGAAAGAGTTTAATATTGGAGCAGATGAATTAATTGAGATGAATGTACTAACTAGAGAATTGGGATTCAAAACATAAGTATGAGAGGCTAGGAAATGCTTTGGTAAGTTTATTGAAAGACTTAAAAGTCCACACTAAAAGATGTAGAAGTGTTCTAACTTCCATATCCTGTGCTCATTTTTCGATTGGGTTATTTACCTTTATCTTGTTGTGATGCTCAATTAACTTATAAATTCTAGATATAAGTCCCTTATCTGACATGTCACTACGAAATATTTTTTTCCCAGTCTGTGGCCTTCCTTTTTAGTCTGTTGGAGGAGTTTTTAGATGTGCATAGGGATTTGATTCTTAGAAGGTCCCATTCATCTTTTTTTTTTTTTAACAGAACAAGGTTTTATTGACTTATGTGATTTGGAATATGATTTAATATTTAAAGACAACAAAATATTAACAGTTGAAGTGCACCGCCACATTTAATGTGTCATAAACTATTATATTCCAGGAACTTTTAAACAGGATTTCAAACTAATTCAGCCCTGTGGATTTAAAACTAGTTCAGCCCTGTTTAATTACAGACAAGAAAATGATACTTGTAAAGATCCAAATTTTAAACTTTGGGTAAACTGAAATGGCAAAATAGAAACAACAGGTTTCTCAGGCTAGGAACCAGGCTATATTTAACACGTAAAATAGTTGTGTGTACCCAAAGTTTCCAATTAATTTCCTTGCTTTTCTTGTTCTCTGTCTTGATCTTGGGCTTCCCTATGTCCTTTCCCTTTGAGTCTGTGTCTTGTAATTCTCCAGTTTTTACCCTTTGTAGCACACCCTGGTTATGTGGTCTGTAGGGATTCACGATGCTAACTCAAAGGTGGCACCTCTCTGGTGATTCATTTCTACTATTTGCTCCACAGGAGAAATATAAGTAATCTCCTCATGGGCATTTTGTAGCCACAGGAAACCTGCTGGAGAACTAGCTATGAGTTGGTTCCAATTTGATGGCAAGAGTGAGTGATTATACAGATGGTGAGATGTGAAAAGGAAGTCTGGTGACTCAGTTCTTGATAACCAAAAATATTTGAGACCAATGGCTCCAGAGGAGAAATATGGACAGTATTCTCTATCAATAATTACACCATTCATCTATTTTATCGTCTCCTGGTTGTGGATTTTTCAGGATGCTTGGAAGACTGTTTATGTGGTGGATTTTTGCTTTTAGAGTTCTTCCAAGCTTTTCTTTAATGAAGTGTATAGACCTGCTCTGGTATATTCACACAAGGGAATACTATGCTGCATTGAAAAATAAGGAACTCATGCGATATTATTCAAAATGGGTGATCCTGGAGGACATTATGCTGAGTGAAATATCTCAGTCAAAAAAGGACAAATACTACACAGTGCTACTGTTGTAGAACAGGACTGACATCATCAGGGTTGGTGTGAGACTGAGAAAAATTGGATAAATGATGTATACTGCTTTGAAACATGTGGGAGAGAACAGTTTAAAAGCGATATATGATTGGGCCTTATGGTTATGACAAGAGTCCAGAATGAAGGCTGAGTAGTGTGTGTGTGTGTGGGGGGGGATTGTATACCATGAAGAAATGTTTCTTTTACTTTTCAAAGAGAAGAGTGAACTAGGGCGGAGGGGTGGGCAGGGAGAAAAATTCAACAACGAATGAATGGAAATGCAAAATATCTGTAAATAAATGTTCATTAAAATTAATAAAATAAAATTTACAAAAAGAAGTATGCTAGCTTCCTTAGTTACTGTTGTAACATGCTGTTGTTGTCTGTTATATGCATAAGAGCTCTGAACTCTGTCCTATCCCTGAGCCAATCTCACTGTCTCTGACACACCTACCTCCATTAACTCAGTTACTGTGTTAATCCATCTCCTCCAAGGTCTTCCTCTCTTGCATTGTCCCTCCATCCTTCTCCAAGGACTGGAGAACTAGTGCCTCCTTACAACATGCCCAAAGTATGTCAGGAGGAGCTTAAAGTACTTGCCTCCAAGGAGAAACTTGGATTCACCCTCTCCAGAATAAACTTATTTGTTCTCTTGACAGTGCGTGTTCAATACTCTTCTCCAACACCACAACACAAAGTTATGGCTTTTTTTTTCTGTCATCTTTAGTCATTGCCCACCTATCTGATGCATAGCAAGCAATTATGAAGACCATGGCCTGAATCAGA
This sequence comes from Elephantulus edwardii, assembly GCF_000299155.1. Taxonomy (NCBI): domain Eukaryota; kingdom Metazoa; phylum Chordata; class Mammalia; order Macroscelidea; family Macroscelididae; genus Elephantulus; species Elephantulus edwardii. The sequence goes on along the minus strand of NW_006399788.1, from coordinate 1,324,272 downwards.
CACTGCTTAGTCTCCACTCTATTAGGTTCTAAGACCACCTATGTTTTCAGTGATTCACTACAAGTATTCATACAACTCAGAATACAGCTGTACTGCGTATTGCAAAAAAAGAGGTGCACAACAGCATCAGCAAAGGAAAACAATATAATCAGTCTGGAAAAATTTACGTGTGTACTTTTAATGCTCTTTCTCCTGTGAAATGTCCTTTTCTCTCTGGCAGTGAAAACTATAATAAAGTACGTATAATGTTTCTGTCCAGATTTACCCATCAAAAACTCAATTTTATTGGAGTCTGGTTACATATGCATACTTTACCTAGCAAACTTTAAAATTCTAGATTCCTAGAAGGAAAGCTAGTATTTAGTATAAATAATATTGCAACAAACAGTCTAGCACATTGAACCACCCTCAACAGGAAACAGTCCACATACCAATTCTCAAATAATGGATATTTGGGCATTTTGATTCCCTAAGACAATGAATCAATAGATAAAGAATATGGAAGTAACTGTACTGACAGGAGCAATTAGTCCTAATTTTAGGGGAAAATGGGTTGCTGCCTCCCAATGGAAATAAGTAGGAGTATTTGGAATTCAGAATATCCTCTAAAATGCCTCTTAGCACTACTTACATTCCCTAGGCTTAAAAAAAAATCAATGAGAAACTAAAATAAGCCAATACAGAAACAACTATTAATGGGCCAGACCCTTCAGGAATCATGGCAAGCTAAAGTACTTAATGAAAGCAAAGGAAATACTGTATGGATAAGGTAAAAAAAGTAGCTCTAAATACTAGTGTGGTGCAAATTGTTAAAGACTGCTCTAAGCACTAACAGAAAAGACAGAGGCATCTTAAAAGTAAGGCCAAGTGACATGCTTCTGAAAATTCACATACTTGAAAATTTTACCGAGTGCAGCTCCACTCTGGACATAAGGACTGCTTTGAATCAGATTCTCCTCCATGACAACTAAACACAAAACCACATCACCAGTTGAAAAAACAAGGACTATAATGGTTATTAATCTTATATTCTTATTTTGATATGAGTACACTTATTTATCTGCACAACACAGGTTATTGATGAGTCTCTTGATGACACATTCCTCTTCATAAAGTCCCGTTTTCAAATAATTTGCTCAGCATACAGAGTGAATGGGCATAGAAAGAGAATATGATCCTGACCCAATCCCCCCTTAATTCTAAACCATGTAGTATTCCCTTGTCTGCTCACACAACAACCTCCTGTTGTAGGTACAGATTTCACATGAATACAAGGTTGTGTTGTGCAGATGACACAACATTGCTTGCAGAAAGGAGGGGGACTTGAAGAACTTCTTGAAGAACAGCAAGGAATGTCGAGAAAACAAAGATTCTTACCATTGGCTCTATGGCAACATCATGATGAATGGAGAAAAGATTGAAACTGTCAACAACTTCACCTTACTTGGATCCACAGTTAACACACTTTGAAACAGCAGTCAGGAGATCAGGAGATGTATTGCACTGGGAAAGTCTACAGTAAGGGACCTCTCCAAGTTATTGAGGAGTACTGATGTCAGTTTGAAGCCTAAGGAGCATCTGATTCAGGCTATGGTCTTTCCAATCACTTTGCATCTGAGAGATAGACAATGAATAAGGATAACAATAGAATAGTTAGTGTCTTTGAGCTGTGGTATAGGAGAAGAACACTGAATATCTCTTGGACTGCCAAAAGAAAAAGAAATATGTCTTGGAGATGGTGAAGCCAGAGTGTTTTTTGGAGGCAAGGATGATGAGGTTTTGTCTCACATACTTTGGGCTTATTGCTAGAAGGGGCTATTTCTTGAAGAAGGACATGATGCTTAGAAAGGTAGAGGCTTATGAAGGAGAGGAAGACCCTCAAACAGGTGGACTGACACAGTGACTGCTGCAATGGGCTCTACTGTGCCAGGAAATGTGAGGACGGGACTGGATAGAACAAGTTTCAGAACTGTTGTTCTTAAGGTCTCTATAAGTCATCTAACAACAATAATATTTATACATTAACTAATCTTTTTCCATTCCTTCTTCCAATTCTAGTAGCATCTAATGGAAAATGAGTTATTAATAATTGGTAACTTTATATCTAGTTTCCCTTGCACAACGAATGACGATGTGACAACATTCTGGCAGTCACATTCAAGAATCATATATATTTTCAAAAAACATTTCCTAAGTATTTCTATCCTCAATCCTTTAATCTTCCTGCTATTTGTAAGGCAGATACAGCTGTAATTCATTGCTATCTGGGACCATATGGTAAGAGCCAAATGATGAGTGAAGAAGACTATAAAGAGAGAAGGAGCTTGAGTCCCTGAGGATTCTATGAAGGCAATAAATAGTAATAGACTACCTCTACATATTGTCATAAAAATGAATATTTCTTCTTGTTTAAGAAAGTTTTGTTGGATATTGTCACTCACAGATGCACTGAACACTAAATGGTATAGTAAATAAATTAATACATTTTCTGGATTAATATCCATTCACTTACTCTTTTCTGAAACAGATAAAATATCAAGGAGGTATGAAGTACTCTGCTAGCTATTGAGATGTGGAAGTGAATAATGCAGGTACAAGCCCCAGGGTTTGAGACAGAAAAAGCACACTGTTATAAGCATTGTTGTAATTATGTGTTGAAGAGTTGCCTGTGATCCATAGTGACTCTATGTACAAATAGCACTGAATCTTGCCCTATCTTGAGCCAATCTCATCATCTCCAAAAGACTTTATCTCATTTTCCTAGTCAGACTCAACCCATCTCATCTGGGGTCTTTCTCTTGTGCTGTCCCTCCACACTTACAAGCTTGATGTCCGTCTCCAAGGACTGATGTCTCCTGGCCATGAGCCCAAAGCATGTGAGACAGAACTTAAAAATCCCTGCTTCTAGGAAGCAGCTTGTTTTCACCTTCTCCAAGACAGACCTGTTTGTTCTCCTGGCAGTACACGGTATGTTCAACACTATTCTCCAGTGCCATTGCTCAAAGGCATCAATTTTTCATTGTCCAGCTGTCTGATACATAGCAAGTAATTGTGGTAAGCGCTACATATAAAGGAAAGTACTAGGAATTTCATGAGATAATTTAATTCTAGACATAATTAAGATTTGGGTTGTGAAAGAAAAGGACTCTCTACAGTGAGAAGATCGTGGGAGGAGAATGTCACAGGATAGAGACCTGAGTACTCAGGACAAGACAAATTTAAGAGGTAAGTCAGCTATGGCATCACTAGGAATGTGACGAGATTGAGGAAGTGACACTTACTCAAGCTCCTCAAGGCAATTGAGTTATTTTTAAACTACTTAGGATATTTGCTGAGGTTGAAATTCCCAAAGAGAATGCTCAGTAACCAAGCAGCTATCTAAGTATAATGGCTCTGATTTCATAAGAATCATGTTTTGCTGAAAAGATATCTACGTTTGAGACTCATTATGGATTTTAATGCAACCCCAAAAAACATATGATAAAGTCCAAAACCCTGCAGTCCCAAACCCTGCATCAGTGAATATGATCTTGACCTTGCACATGGTATCAATTAAGTTAATAAACTCATAAAGGAGTAGGTTTTATTCTAATCTTATTTTTTTCCCTTGAGTAGCCAACTTTTGCAGTCAGAGATCAATCGAACATGCAGTCAAGATGCATTAATAATAATGGGTGACTGGAATACAACAGTTGGGAATAAAGAAGGATCAGTAGCTGGTACACAAGGACTTAGAGACAGAAATGAAGCTGGAGATAGAATGACAGAATATGTACAATCAATGATTTATTCCTTGAAAATACGTTTTATGAGAAACATAAACTCAGGCTATACATAAGGATTTCACCTGATGGTATGCATAGGAATCAGATTGATTGCATCTGTGGAAAGAATCACTGGAGAAGCTCAATTAGCAGCTGTGAAATCTCGGCCAGGTGCTGATTGTGAAAAAGACCACCAACTACTCATTTGCAAAGTCAAGCTGAAGGAAGCTAAGGAAAATTAAATCAAATCCATGAAAACCAAAATATGACCTTGAGTCTATCCCACCTGAATTTCAAAACCATCTAAGGAACAGGTTTGAGGCTTTGAACACAAAGGAGCGAAGACCAGATAAGCTATGGGAGGATATCAAGAATATCATCCAGGAAGAATGCAGGCGGTCATTACAAAGACAGAGGAGGAAGAAAATACAAAGATGGATATCAGAGGAGACTCTGAATATTGCACTAGAGCATCAAGAAGCTAAAGCAAAGGGAAGAAAGCAAGAAATTACAGAGCTGATAGAAGATTTCAAAGAGCAGCATGAGACGACAAAGCAAAATATTATAATGAAAAGTGCAAAGAGCTGGAGTCGGAAAATCAAAAGGACTGAACTCACTCAGCATTTCTTATGCTGAAGGGTTGAGGAAGAAATTCAAGCCTCAAGTTACAATACATAAGTATGCTTTATACAGATTAAATGATCCAGGAAGCATCAACAAAAGATGGAATTGGCAGACACAGAAGAATTTCATGAAACAACTTATGAGCAAGAGCCTGTTGTGATGAAGGAATAAGTTCAAGCTACTCTGAAAAAATTGGCAAAACACAAGGCTCTAGGAATTGATGGCATACCGATTGACAAATTTCAACAAACAGATGCTTTACTGGATGTACTCACCATGTTGAGCCAAGAAACCTGGAGGATAACCACCTGGCCTACTGACTGGAAAAGAACTATATTTGTTTCCATTTCAAAGAAAAGTGGCCCAAAGGAGTGCAGAAATTATCAAATAATATCATTAATATCACATGCAAGCAAGATTCTGCTAAAAATTTCCAAAAATGACTGAAACAGCACAGCAACAGAAAACTGCCAGAAGCGCAGCCTGAGTTTAGAAGAAGCCATGGGAATAGAGATATTATAGCTAATGTTAGATGGATCTTGGCTGAAAGCAGGGAATAGCAGAGGAATGTCTATCTGTGCTTCATTGACTATGCAAAGGCATTTGACTGTGTGAATCACAACATATTGTGGCTAACTCTGAGAAGAATGGGAATCCCAGAGCACTTGATAGTGCTTGTGCTAAACCTATTCTTAGACAAGGATGCAGTCAACAGAACAGAGCAAGGAAACATTTTATGGTTCAAAATTGGGAAGAGTGTACACCAGGGATGTGTCCTATCTCCATACTTTTTTCAATCTACACGTAGAACAGATTATCTGGGAGTCTGGGCTCTGTGAAGAGAAATGGGGCATCAGGATTGGAGGAAGACTCATCAACAATATGTGTTATGCAGATGATATAACTTTGCTTGCTGAAACTGAGAAGGACCTAAACCACTTGCTGCAGAAGGTCAAGGACTGTACCTTAAATATGGATTGAAGTTCAACATCAAGAAAATAGTCTTAGCACTGAGCCAATTGGCCGTACCATGATAGATGGTGAGGAGATTGAGATTGTTAATAGCTTTAATTTACTTGGCTCCATAATCACCACTCTTAGTTCCAGCAGCCAGAAAATTAAAAAGTAAATAGCATTGGGAAAGTGTGATGTCAGAGACTTCTACAAAGTAATGAAGAGCAATGATGTCAGTCTGGAGACTAAGGTGCACCTGATCTTTACAGTTACTTGCTATGTGTCAAAAAGCTGGAAAATAACTAGAGATGATAGAAGGAGAATTGATGTCTTTGAGTTTTGGTGCTGGAGAAGAGTATTTAATATACCATGGACTGGTAGGAGAACAGACAAGTTCATTCTAGAGAGGGTGAGACAAGGCTACTCCTTGGAGGCAAGGATTCTGAAGTAGTGTCTGACATGTTTTGGATATGTTGCAAGGAGGGACAGGTTCTGGAAGAGGGACGACATGCTTGTGAGTGTGGAGGGAGAGTGCAAAATAGGAAGACTCTCGATGAGATGGATTGATTCAGTGACTGGGCTAATGGGGGTAAGGTGTGTCAGGGACAATAAGACTGGCACAGGATATAGCAGGGTATAGGGCTATTGTACATAGGGTCACTATGAGTCACAAGCGATTCAATGGCACATAACAATAACAAAAGCATTGTATGAGTAAAGGATGGAAACAGAGTCACACACTGGGAGAAGGCAGTATATGAGAATTTTTCTACAAGCTTAGTAATGTGATAGCTACAGAAGCTTAGAGACAAATTCCTTCTGGAGCTCACACTGAGAAAGCATACCAGAAAACAAAACCCACTGCCATTGTATGGATTTCATCTCATGGCTTCCTTCCATCAGAGTTTGTGCTCCAGTAGCACAGCACCACAGTAGAGTGGAGAGGAAACTGGTGGATACAGGCAGACAGAGGCCTAAGCAATCATTAAAAGGCAGCTTAGGGTAGAGGAGTGGGTGGTGCTGGAGGGGTTAGGAGAGGGAATTGAGCTGGATGCTGGCACAGTGGGGTGGGAGGTAGAAAAAAAAAATGTGCTGAATAGCTAGAGGACCAACATCTACTCTGTTAATTGTGTAATGGAGAAAGGTCTCACATCTACTCTTGAGTTAAATGCTTATTTGTCAAATATTGTTCTAAAGGTGAGAATATAAATTAAGACAGACTAGGGAGAAAGATGGCTGTTCGTTCATAGGGTCGCTATGAGTCGTCTACGACTCGATGGCATTAAACAACAATAACAATGACGACGACCAAGAGAGAGCTACGTTGGCCTAGTGGAAAGGAAGCTGTGCTAACTAAGCCGAAGGTGGGTGATTTTCATCTGTGGCCCTCGGCCAGGTTCAAATTGTCTTCCTGTCAA
>NW_006399788.1:1295221-1316449 GCF_000299155.1 Elephantulus edwardii | reverse complement strand
AATGTTTATGAAGGGGGTACTTCGAGCTGCTCTGAAGGAATTGGCAAAAACAAGGCCCCAGGAATTGATAGCATACCAATTGACATATTTCAACAAGCACATGCAGTCCTGGACATGCTCACTAGGTTGTGCTAAGAAATCTGGAAAGCAGCGACTTAGCCAACTGACTGGAAGACATTAATATTCATTCCCATTCCAAAAACTGGTGACCCAACAGAATGTGGAAATTATCTAACAATATCACATGCAAGCAAGATCCTACTAAAGATTATCCAAAAATGATTGGAACAGTAGTACATCAACAGTGAACTGCCAGATATGCAAACAGATTTTAGTAGAGGCTGTGGCAGTAGGAATGTTATAGCCAATGTTAGATGGGTTTTAGCTGTAAGCAGAGAGTACCAAAAGAATATCTATCTGTAGTTCATTGACTATGCAAAGGCATTTGACTGGATGGATCACAACGAAGTGTGGATATCCATTAGAAGAATGTGAATCCCAGAACACTTAATTGTGTTTATGCAAAACCTATACTTGGACAAGGAAATAGTCATCAGAACATAGTAAGGAAATACTGCATGGTACAAAATCAGTAAAGGTGCATGCCAGGGTTGCATCCTATCTCCATGTCTTTTCAATTTATATGCAGAACAGATCATTCAGGAGGCTAGACTTTATAAGGAGAAATGTGGCATCAAGTTTGAAGGAAGACTGATCAACAACTTGTGCTGTGCTGATGACACAATCTTATTTGCTGAAACTGAGGAGGATCAGAGGCATTTGCTGCAGAAATTCAAGGACTCTATAGATTGAAGTTCAATATCAAAAAGACAAAGATTCTCACCCTTGTGTCAACTGACAGCATCATGATAGAAGGAGAAGAGATTAAGATTGTTAGTAGCTTCTGCTTGCTTGACTCCACAATCAACACTCTTGGTACCATCAGTTGCCAGGAAATCAGAAGACAAATTGCATTGGGGAAGTCTGATGTCAGGGACCTCTCCAGAGTACTGAGGAGCAAAAAAATCAGTGACTAATGTGTGCCTGATCCAAGCCACGGTCTTCACAATTACTTGCTATGCATCAGAGAGCTGGACAATGAATAATAATGACAGAAGCAGAATCAATGATTTTGAGTTGTGCTTCTGAAGAAGAGTATTGAGCATACCATAGACTGTCAAGAGAACAAGCAGGTCTTTCCTCGAGAGGGTGAAACCAAGTAGCTCCTTGAAGGCAAGGATTTTGAAGCACATACTTTAGGCACATGGACAGGCGAGACCAGTCCTTGGAGAAGGACACCATGCTTGGAAAGGTAGAGGGAGAGCACAGGGGAGGAAGATCCCAGATGAAATGGATTAATACAGTAACTGGGGTTATGGGGGTAGGTGTGTAGGAGACAAATTGGCTCATGATAGGACAAGGCTGAGATCTATTGCAGATAGGGTTTCTATGAGTCGCAAGTGACTCAATGGCACATAACAACAATAAACTTCATCAACTTTGCCTCCAAGGAGCATTCCAATTGCACTTTTTTCCAATATATATCTATTTATTCTTTTAGAAGTCCATGAGAAGTTTAGTATTCTCCTCCAACACCACAACTCAAACTCTTTGATTCTTCTTCTGTCATCCGTATTCATTGTTCAGCTCTCAGATGCATAGCAGTTCATTGGAAAAAAGATAACAGGAGTATGTTTTGCTGTTGTTATGTGCCATTGAGTCACCTGCTACTCATAGTGACCCTATGTACAATAGCTCTGAAATCTGCCCTGTCTTGAGCCAGTCTCACTGATTCAGACACACCTTCCACCATTTCCCTAGTTACTATATCATTCTATCTCACCTGGGGTCTTCCTCTCTTGCACTGTTCCTCCACCCTTCCGAGGAAGATATCTTTCTTCAAGGATTGGTTCCTTCTGACCATATGCCCAAGTTATGTGAGATGGAGCTTCAAAATCCTAGCCTCCCAGGAAAAACTTGGTTTTACCTTCTCCAAGACAGACCTTTTTGTTTTCTTGGCAGTCCATGGGAGAGTCATGGCTCTTCTCCAGCACCACAACTTAGAGACGTCGATTCTTCTTCAGTCATCCTTAGTCATTGTCTAGCTCTCTGATGTATAACAAGTGATTGTGAAGACCATGGTCTGGATCAGGCACACCTTAGTCTCTAGACTGACAACATTGCTTCTCAGTACTAAAGGTCCCTGATGAAATATTTACCTAATGCAATTTGTCTTTTGATTTCCTGACTGCTGGTGCCAAGAGTGTTGATTGTGGGACCAAGCAAGTGGTAACTGTTAACAACCTCAATCTCTTCTCCACCCATCATGGTGCTGCCAATTTGCCCAGTAGTGAGAATTTTTGTCTTCTTGATGTTGAGCTTCAATCCATATTGAAGACTACAGTCCTTGTCCTTTTGCCAAGTGCTTCAGGTCCTCCTCACTTTCAGGAAGCAAGGTTGTATCATCTGCAGAACACAGATTGTTGATGAGTCTTCCTCCAAACCGGATGCCACATTCCTCCTCATAAAGACCAGCCTCCCAAATGATCTGTTCTGCGTAAAGATTTAGGAAGTATGGAGATTAGGATACATCCTTGGTGGACACCCTTCCTGATTTTGAACCATGCAGTGTTTCCCTGCTCTGTTTTGAGGACTGCTTCCTGGGCCAAGCATAGTTTCCCATAAGTACAATCAAGTGTTTTAGTATTCCCATTCACAGAAGGGAAAAAAATAAAAGTGCTAAGCAACTCACATCATTTTACAAATACTTAAGGTAAAAAAAATTCTGATACCTATAGATTCTGGACAAGTGAGATAAATTGTGCAGGTGTAACTCACGCCTCCAAAACAATGGATTAAATGCATGATTTTGGGGGTTATTCTGGCTATAAAATCCACGGAGCTATGGTTGTACCATCAAGTGAAGGTCAGTTTTTAAGCTCACTGCTACATTCCCTTTTGTTGTCTTTGATAATGTCGGGGTTTTGTTGTTGTTATTGTTTCCTGTTCTAGGTTATTCCAGCAAAAAGTAGGAAGTTTCATTCTCCAGATATGGATTCCTTTACTTCCTTAACAGAATGGAGAGGCTTTTGTAGTCTAGTCTCAAGTTCCCAACCATGGCCTCTTCCTTCATTTCTGGCTCTTCCATCTGTGTCATTCTTCACTCCACCTGCTCACCTGGTCCGTCACTAAATTTTGTAGATACTTTGAGAATTAATTGCCTATATCCCTGTTGTTGTTGTTGTTATTGCCAGTTTTCCTCATGTTATCTCTGACACGTGTGAACTGACGCGTGAGGCAGATCCCCTGTACAACAGAAGAAACTTTGAGAGGTTTGTTTTTTTTCTTCTTGACAACTGTTGGGATAAGTCTTTCTGTATTTTAATGCCTTCCCATTTTAGAGGTGATCTTCCAGCACTGTACTGGATAAACATCTCTTGTGATTGATAGAGTTTCCATTGGTTAGTTTTTGAAAGTATAGAGTCAAGCCTTTATTTCTCTTCTATCTTAGTCTGGAAGTTCCTCTGAACCTGTCACCATGGGTGACTCTGCTAGTATTTGAAATAATCCATAACAGAGCATCCAGTATCACAGCAATATGGAAACACACAAATAGTGCTACAAACTGGCATGTGGGTGGTAGCAAATTGGTTAAGCTGAGTAAACTGTGCATCAGGCCAAATTACTGTTCCAGAAACACCTCTGCCTGGTACCTCTACCCTAAGGCCCATCTCTTAACCTATTTAAGTCCCATTCATTCTTTAGAATGAAGCTTACTAGTTTTTACCCTGGGAAACTTCTCCTTGTCATTCCCCAACCCCAAAGCTCCCAACGCAAACACATTCTTAGTTTACAGACTTTCTTTGAACATTTGATCACTACTTCTTAATCAGTTTTTTGGTAATTCATGCTATTTTACTTTGACCCTAACTTGCCTTTCTTCCCCAATAAACTATGAGTCTCATCAACATAAGCACTGCGTTGATCTTATTCCTTTCTGTGCCCTCACTAACACAGTGCACAGCATGGAGTAAGCACTCTAACACATCTGAATACCTTTATCTTAGATCTATACTGCTTATCCAATAGAAATGTTTCTATTGAATGTTATGAAAAGAGAAAGTATGCTTAGAACTGCCCCTGAGTACTTCCAATCTGTGCTCTCCATTCGTTTAATCCTGGAAATGCCCAAGCATCCTTCCCTTTTTCATCCTGCAAAGCAGAGCATGTGGGAACTCCTGGCTTCCAGGTGCAACCGTACTAATATTGAGATATTGATCGCCCTCTCCTTGTCACAGCCTTATCCTCGGCCACCTACACAGTAGTTCTATCATTTCCTCATTCCCACAGGCTCTTTTCTTTCTGCAACCAGATGCCCCTACCTCCATCACTGGATTAATTGCCCTTCCACAAAACCTTCAGGGGAAGCTGAACACCTCCACTTGAATATCAATATTAGAAGAAGGAATTTTCACTAAATGCCTTCTCTCCTTTTCCCATGTGCCATCTTGCTGTTTCCTTTTTTTCATTATTAATAGAGTCATTTCTACTCATCAATATTTCAGAGATTTCATTTACCTAGTGCTTAAAGACAAAAATGAGACAAGGGGCAATTATACATCTACTGCAGAGAGCAGCATTTATATTTCTGACTGAACTGCAAACTTCCACCTGGGTTATGCCCACTGTGTTCAGGGACACCAGAGTCAAAACTACACATTGCTGGAAAGATGCCACCCTATTCTACCACCACAGAATCCACAGCCTGCTACCAACCAGCTTAAACTCTAGGTACAAGCTGAAAAAAAGCACTTTATACAAATATCAAGGAATCAGTCACCCACGTGTAGCACTGAAGAATCTAGATGGAAAAAAAACACTCACTTCCACATTACTCTTATTCATTAATAATCCTTTAAGAAGACACCTTCATCACTATAAAATATGGAATTCATAAATATCTTTCTCCTTTGCTACTGCCTATCCAAGGCACGATCTTGGAATGCCTATTAAAACTTAACTCACATTCTATGCTTTCCATCAAAGCTCTAACCTGGACAAAGTGATACCTCCTCATCACTTGTTTTTGCTTTTGGTTATCTGTGCCTTCATAGACCTTTATTGTGCTCTGCTTTGCATGAAATTACTTGTGCATGCAAGTGGACAGGATGGCCCAGAGTAACAACTTATTTATCTTTGTGCCTATTTGTGTTAACACATAGTTAATACATATCATATAATACACATAGTGAGGACCTTGTAAAAGTTAATATGCGAAATTTTAAAAAAGTCTTCTTAACTTGTGCATCAAGATTTTGTGGTTTTCAACATTCATTCTGCATCTGGCTTCCCCCCTCCCCATTGTAATTATTTATCCTGTCTCTCACTGAGAGATTAGAATCTATAGTGAGATATGACTTCCTTGTTGAAATTAACATTACCTGATTTTGGGGTTCTTTTTAATTGATTTGCCTACAAAGTTTATATACATTGTACTTAATACTATTCTTCATTTGTATTGTGTTTCATACAATCATTCTCAGACATTATGTTTTATATAATCAATAACTGTTGGACCTTGCCCATGATTACCTTGTCTTTTCACCCAGATCCTTCTCATTTGCTTCACCCCACTTATTCTACCCATTAAACTATGAAGCCCTGTGGTTTCACCCCTACCTAGTCTCACACCTCCATTCCCTACCTACCCCCTTGACTTCCTAAACATGTTTTACTAGTTATCCTTCAGGAAGCATTAAAACAAGATGGAAAAAGTATATAGAGTCACTGTACCAGAAGGTATTCGGTGACACAAAAGAATTCCATAAAACAACATGTGAAAAATAGCCTGTGGTGATGAAGGAAGAAGATCAATCTGTTCCAAAGGAATTGGCAAAAAAACAAGGTCCCAGGAATTGATGGCATACCAGTTTACATTTTCCAACCAACAGACGCTGTCCTGGATACATGCACTAAGTTGTGCAAGCAATCTGTAGGACAACCACTTGGCCAACACACTGGAAGAGGTCTATATTTGTTCCCATTCCAAAGAAAGGTGACCTGACAGGGTGCAGAATCATCAAACAATATCATTAATATCACATGCAAGTGAGATCCTATAGAAAATTATCCAAATATGACTGGAACAGCATATCAACAGAGAACTGCCAGGTGTTCACCCTGGATTTAGAAGAAGCTGTGGTACTAGGGATATTATAGCTAATATATTATAGCTAATGTTAGATAGATCTTGACTGAAAGCAGAGAATGCCAGAGGAATCTCCATCTCTATTTCATTGACTATGTAAAGGCATTTGACTGTGTGGATCAAAACAAACTGTGGTTAACTCTGAAAAGTATGGGAATCTCAGAACATTTGATTATGCTTATGTGAAACCTATACTTGAACCAAGATGCAGTCATAAGGACAGAGCACAAAGCACTGTATGGTTCAAAATCAGGAGGGCTATACGCCAGGGATGTGTTCTGTCTCCATACCTTTTCAATCTATATGTAACACAGATCATCCGGGAGGTTGGGCTCTATGAGGATGAGTGTGGCATCAGGATTGGAGGAAGACTCATTAACAACCTGCATTATGCAGATAACTCAACCATGCTTGCTGAAATTGGGAAGTATCTGAAGCACTTGTTGCAGAAAGTCAAGGACTGCAGCCTTAAAGATAGATTGAAGCTCAACATCAAGAAAATAAATATTCTCACCACTGGGATGATTGTCAGCATCATTGCAGATGATGATGAGATTGAGATTGTTAACAGCTTCCATTTTCTTGACTCCACAATCAACATTCTTGGTACCAGCAACCAGGAAATCAAAAGAAGAATTGCATTGAGAAAGTCTGTTGTCAGGGACCTCTCTAGTGTACTGAAGAGCAACTATGTCAGTATGGAGACTAAGGTGCACCTGATTAAGGCCATGGTCTTTGCAGTCACTTGCAAAAAGCTGGACAATGACTAGGGATGATAGAAAGAGAATTGATGCCTTTGAGCTGTGATACTGGAGAAGAGTATTGAATATGCCATGGACTTCATCCTTCTTGTTGTTGTTGTTGTTATGTGCCATCCTTCTTGTTGTTGTTGTTGTTATGTGCCATCGAGTCTCCTGTGACTCTAAACCCTGCTTTATCCTGTGCCAGTCTCATTGTCTCTGATACCCCTACCCCCATTCCCTAAGTCACTGAATCAATCCATCTCATCGAGAGTCTTCCTCTCTTACACCCTCCACCCTCCCAAGCATGATGTCTCTCTCCAAGGACTGGTCCCTTCTTGCAATGTATCCAAAGTATGTGTGACAAAACTCCAGAGTTCTTGCCTTCAATGAGCACCTGTTCTCACCCTCTTTAGGACTAACCTATTTTTTCCTCCTAGCAGTCCATGGTATATTATTCAGTACTCTTCTCCAGCACCACAGCTCAAAGCCATTAATTCTCCTTCTATCATTCCTAGTCACTTTCCAGCTTTCTTATGCATAACAAGTAATTTCAAAGACTATGGCCTGGATCAGGTCCACCCTAGTCTCCAGACTGACATCATTGCTCTTAGGTACTCTGGAGAGGTCCTTGACAGCAGATTTTCCCAATGCAATTTGTCTTATGATTTCCTGGATGCTGGTACCAAGAGTGTTGATTGTGGAGCCAAGGAAACAGAAGCTGTTAACAATCTCAATCTCCTTACCATCTATCATTATAGCCAAGTGGTAAGAAGAATCTTTGCTTTCTTCATGCTGAGTTTCTAAGGGTGAAACCAGGCTACTCCTTGGAATCAGGAATTCTGAAGCTCCCTCTGACATACCTTGGGCATGTTGCAAGGTGGGACCAGTCCTTGGAAAGGGACATCATGCTTGGAAGAGTGGAGGGACAGTGCAAGAGAAGAAGACCCTGAATGAAATGGTTGATTCAGTGATAAGGGTATTAAGGGTAGGTGAGGCAGAGACAATAAGGTTGGCACAAAGTCGAGCATGTTTCAGGGTTATTGTCCGTAGTCCATAGGGTTGCTAAGAATTGCAAATGACTTGATAACACATAATCACAACAATTGTGTGCTACCAGGTCAGTTTTGATGCACAGTGAGACCAGAGGATTAAGTAGAACTGCCTCAGAGGATTTTCTTGGTTATACATCTTTATGGGAGCAGGTCACCAGACTTTTTCTCTCACCATGCAGCTAGTGGGTTCAAATTGCATACTTTTTGGTTAGTGGCTGAGTGCTTAACGTCTATGTCACCAAGCATCTTTATTAAGGGCATACCAACATTTAAGTTGAGGTGATTAAGGAGTACAATTTTCATCTTTTATGAGAGAGAGAGAGGCTAAATTTTTAACCAATTTGCCTCATATGCAACCATAACCCATCTGCTTATGGAGGCTTGAATGCTGCTATGATGCTGAATGGATTTCAATAGAAATTTGAGGCTAAGAAAAGTGAGGAAAGCAGCCTGGTGCCCTGCTTCTGAAGATCAGCCAATATAAGCTCCGAGATCACAATGGTCCAATCTTCAGTTGATCATGGGGCTGGCGTAAGACTAAACAGCATTTCATTCTCTTACATATAAGTTGAGGAGTAATTAACTTGATGCAGCTAGCAACAGCAACAGCATCTAGTTACATTTTCTTAATGACATATTGGAGAAAAACAGAAAAGGGAATTACTTTCAAAGAGAAGTATGCTATACTTGGTGTCAATTGCAAATTTATACTCAGCTATGAGATTCTCAAGAAAGCTATTCCCAATAAAAGGTAGAGTATTCTGAGCATACCAGTAAGAATATACAATTCTGAGACCTGGGAATGGTCACATGCTGGCTATCTCCAAGAGGAATTAATTTAATGAAGTAAATTCTTCATTGCCTGCCATCCTTTGCAGAAGTTGCAACAAATTCAGAATGTGGAACATACTTTAATAAAAGAACTCGATGCTTAAAAATAAACAATAAAGCTTAAGTCAAAACAAAAGAAACAATTTTAGAAAACAGAAAGAGATGTTTTGAATTAAAAGACTCTGTAGGGAAATTATCAAAGGAAAGTACTAACTAAAACTGAAATGACTACCAAGGGTAAAAAGTCTTTGGGAAGAAAATAAGAAACTCTGAATAAGGACTACACATGATAGTTGTTGTTGCTGTTGGTATATGCCATTTAGTTGACCGCTACTTATAGCTGAATCTCCAGTGGGTTTTCAGAGACTTTAAATTGTACAGGAGGATATTACCCATCTTTCTCCCACAGAGCCTTTGGGTTGGCAATGCAGCAACTTACCCACCATTATTGTTACTTAAGTAAATAGTATTAGTTAAAAGAGTAGTACCTTTACTTGTAGGAAATATCTGTTGAGATATTTAAGTACACAGTTTCATGATGTTTACAGTGTAATTTTAAATTATTTTGGGGTAAGTAGAGAGATAAAGCAAAAGCATTAAAATTACTAATCTAGATTAAGAATGTGTAATGCTCTTTTTACAATTTCTTAAACTTTTCATTAAGTATGATATTTCATGCCTTAGTTATTATACAAATAATAATGCTAACTAAAAAATTACCAAAAATAATTTTATTTATTAAAGTTTTACTTGATATATATATATATATATATATATATCTTAGCAAACTTCTTGTTGGTAAAGGGGTAGAGGCAGAAATAAGAGTGCAGCAAGACATGGAATAAATGGAAGCAGAGTAATAAGAAAGTGGGAAGATTTTGTAAATGATGAGAGAAAACTTAAGCATCTAGATGGTAGAGGATGGAGGTAAGTGGGGAAATAGGATTAATGGTACAACACTTTGAGTGTTAAGGAGAAGAAAGTAAAGAAAGAACAACTGAATTAAAAGGACAGAAGATAATTGGTGGATGTTTTAAAACATGTATTAAATTTATCATGCTTTCATGAATGTAAATGATCATAAAGGGAAGGTCTATCTTTCAAATAGGAAGGACAATGGCCAGTAATCTGCAGTATTAAAACTGTTTAAGAATGGCTTTTCTATCCATCTCCTTAGCCCCTTCCTGAAGGCACGATCTCCAGCTACCCCAACTGTAGACATTTAACTCATAGTTGATCAGCATCTTTAACATCAACAACTGCAAGACCATCAAAAAAGAGAGAGAGCTAACCAGAGTGTAAAGAGAGACCATGGCAAGGCGTAGACTGACAGGGCCCTTGAGCTAGAACCAGAGTCAATGATTTTGCTTGCTGGACAATTGAAGGAAGAGTTGACTTGGGATTGCCATGCTGGACTGCACCTGGACTTTTACTGTGATAGCCTTTGCTTATCCCTTACATGTTTTCCTAATAAACCACAAACTGTGAGTAAAAAAGCTCTTATCATATCTGTGTGGTCTTTTGTAATAAATTTCAGACCCAGAGATTAGTAGAAATGGATTATGAAAACATAAATTCTCCCACCTGAGCTTATAGGCAACACTATATAATATATGGAGTATAATATATGGAGAAAGATAGAAATTGTCAATAACTTCATCTTACTTGGATCGACAAGCAATACACTTGGTACCAGCAAGAGTTCAGAAGACATACTACATTGGTCAACTCTGCTGTCAGAGACCTCTCCAAATTACTGAGAAACAAAGTTAAAGTGTGACTGATACAGGCTGTGGCCCTTTCATTCACTTGTTATGCTACTGAGAGCTAGACAATGAATAAGGATGACAGAAGAATCAATGTTAAGGCTTTGGTGTTGGAGAAGAGCATTGATTATCCCATTGGCTACCAAAAGAACAAACACATATGTGTTGGATAAAGTGAAACTAGAGTGCTCCTGGAAGACAAAGATGACAAAGCTTTGTCTCACGTATTTGGGCATGTTTCTAGGATAGGCTATTCCTGGGAGAGAGACATTGTACTTGAAAAGGTGAAGGGTTGATAAAAGAGAAGACGATCCATCGACACAGGGACTGCAGCATTTGGGCTCAAGTATTTAAGAAATGATGATGACAAAGGATAGGACAATGTTCAATTCTGTTGTTCACAGAGTCACTACGATTCATGCATGACTGGATGGCATCAAAAACAACAATCTATGGCATGAAAAAACTTACAAACAAAGCCAATGATGCACAACCAGGAAAGCATAAAATTAATTAATGGAACCTTCTGAGAATAAAATCCCTCTATTTATATTTTTTAAAAAAATTCCAACAGAGGAAAAGGAATGCAATATGTCTTCTGAACTCTTGCTGGTACCAAGTGTATTAAAGAAAGGCCACGGAGTGGGAAAATATTTGGAAATGACATTTCGGACAAGGGCTGACAGAACACTACCTACAGTGTCCCCTAACAAGACAGAGTACATGATGACTGTAGCAATGGGCTTAAGTGTATCAGAGATGGTGAAGATGGCACAGGATAGGACAGGATTCAGAATTGTTGTTCATAGTGTGGCCATGAGTAATACTTGACTCGATGGTACTTAACAATAGTGTTTCCACAAGAAATAGACTGATAACTCAATTATAAAATGGCAAAAGATGTGGGAAAAAAAGCTCTTCTTCATGGAGGATATGGTTGGCCAACAAACATATGAGGAAATATTAAAAACCACTAGCAATCAGAGCGATATAAATCAAAACAACAATGAGATGCCATATAGCTCCAGGAGCAATAGCAAAGATTAACAGGATGGTAAACAGTAAACGTTGACAAGGATATGGAGAGATTGGAACTCTAATGCACCGCTGGTGGGAATATGAAATTGTACAACCCCTGTGGAAGATAGTGTGGTGTTTCTTCTAAAAGGTGAATACAGAAATCTTACATGACTCAGCTATTCAAAGGGATTGGGAAATACTACACAATATAGGCATGTCTAAAGGACATTACACTTAGTGAAATAACTTCATTACCAAAGTAAAAGAAGTGCAGAAGACAACTACTATGTAAATAATATGTTAAGGATGGAGTGGGGAGAGGGGAGGGGAATGGGGAGAAATGAGGAGAGCAGAAATAAAATGTACAGTGACAACGATTACTGTAAAGAATCACAAGACAGGATCAACCCAGGAAGAATACATGAAAGAACAAAATGGCTATTGCAATTAGTAAATAGGTACAGAGTATGGATAACTGTTCAAAAGGCGGAGGGGAAAGGAGAAAGGAGGCAGAAGGAGGAGGAAGGGGAAATCACTAAGGTGGCAGCAGTTAATGAATGGATTTAGAGGTGTAAAGGGTTAGGCAAGGTGACACGGGAGTTTGTTAAGATAGGTGATAAAGGCATTGATCAACAGTAATTAATTATCTGAAGCATAGTGTATATGACTAATATTTAATTACTGAAAACATAGTGTATATTATTATATAAAAACCAATGATATTTTTAAAAATAATTTGCAGAGTAACCGATAGCATTTATTTTTTAAAATATCAGCATTTATTACAAAGCCAATCTGTGCCATTTTATATTTTAAAATTGTGATTTCTAAAAGCTATTTACCAAATGTACTAGTTGTGCATTATTGACTATATAAAGGCATTTGACTGTGTGGGTTGGGGCAAGTTGTGGCTGATATTGAGAAGAACGAGAATCCTAGAGCACTTGCTTGTGCTCCTGAAGAACCTATACCTGGACCAGGAGAATATTGTGTAAAAAGAGCAGAACATTGCATGGTTTAAAATTGAGAA
Organism: Elephantulus edwardii; assembly: GCF_000299155.1. Lineage (NCBI taxonomy): Eukaryota > Metazoa > Chordata > Mammalia > Macroscelidea > Macroscelididae > Elephantulus > Elephantulus edwardii. Next base: position 1,303,799 of record NW_006399788.1, on the reverse strand, counting down.
GGGCGTGTGTCAGGGTTATATTCTCTCTCCACACCTATTCAATCTGTATGCTGAGCAAAATTATCCGAGAAGCGGGACCCTATGAAGAGAAATGTGGCATCAGGATTGGAGGGAGACTCATCAATAATGTGTCAGATGACACAACCTTGCTTGCTGATAGTGAGGAGGACTTGAAGCACTTGTTGCAGATCAAGGAGTGCAGACTTCAGTATGGATTGCATCTCAATGTCAAGAAGACAAAAGTTCTTACCAGTGGACCAATAGGCAGCGTCATGATGAATGGAGATATTGAAACTGTCAACATCTTAATCTTGCTTGGATCCACAATTAACACCCTTGGAACCAGCAGTCAGGAAATAAGAAGATACATTGCGTTAAGAAAATATGGAGTAATGGTGTCAGTTTGAGGACTAAGGTGTGTCTGATTCAAGCCATAGTCTTTCCGATCACTTGCTATGCATCTGAGAGCTGGACAATGAATTAAGATGATAGGAAAAGAATTGATGCCTTTGAGCTGTGGTGTTGGAGAAAAGCACTGAACATCCCAAGGATGGCCAAGAGAATGAACAGATACGTCTTGGAGAGGGTACAACCAGTGTGCTCTCTGGAGGCAAGAATGTCGAGGATTCACCCCACATACTTTGAGCTTGTTGATAAGAGGGACTATTCCTTGGAGAAGAACATGATGCTGAGAAGGGTGGAGGGCTGGCAAAGGAGAGGAAGACCCTCAAGCAGGTGGATTGACAGATGACTGCTGCAATTGGCTCTTGTGTGTCAGGAAGTGTGAGGATAACACAGGACAGAACAGGATTCAGATCTTTTGTTCGTAGGGTCACTATGAGTTATACTCCACCCAAAGGCACTTAACAACAACATTTGCATAATAATCAGCAGCATTTATTAAAACCAAACCTGGGCTTATGGATGTGACAATCTTATGAACCTCATCTTTAGGACAAAGGAGCTCTGGTGGCACAGTAGTTAAAGTACTCAACTGCTTACCAAGAGGTTGGCATTTCAAAATCATCAGCTTCTTTGTAGAACAAGGTAGCCTTTTACCACATTAAAGAATAAAACACTGCAAACCCTCTGGGACAGCTTTGCTTTGTCCTACAGGGTTGCTGGGACTCAGAATCAACTTGATAGGATTGGTTTTACTTTTTAAATTATTACTATTGTTGTTATTTGGATATAACAATCAAAAAATTCTATACTGCACAAATGGAATGTCCAAATAATTTTGCAAAGCGTGTCTTTTCATTTAGAACAAGTAACTCTTTTCCTAAATTAATGTCACTCCATTTTAGTTCCCAGAAGTATAAAAACCAAGGCAAAGGCTGTCATATGTCTCATTAAAAGGACTGCATGCAATGAAGGATACCAGTTTTATATTCATTCATGCCATGAAATGTTGCAAACAATAAAGAGGTTACATTGATTCTAGTAACGATTCCAGAGTTTTGTCATGCATTACATGAAATGAAAACAAAAGTTTATTCTTTTAAAGACATTGCTGTGGACTGTGTTTCGTAATTCAATTAACAATATTTGTACTGAAAACCAATTAATATGCTTGTGTTTGTGCTGATACTAATTTAAAGTTTTATAATACACAGTCTTAGAAAATAAAATATTGCATATGGATTACAAGTCCCCAGAAAGTTGTAAATCCTAATCTCTGTTATTAGTGTCATTCCTCTATGCCACTGGGTCAGTTCTCACTTACAGCAAGCAATCTTATGCACATTAGAAGGAAACTCTCTCAACCTGTACCATCCTCAATGGGTTTAACCCCATTGTTGCAGTCACTGTGCCAATGCATCTCACTGAGGCTCTTCCTCTTTCTTGCTGACTCTCTACATTTTGAAGCATGACGTCCTTCTCCAAAGACTGGTCCTGTCCATATGTTGTTGTTGTTATGTGCCATCAAGTCACCTGCCATTCATAGCGACCTTATGTACAACAGCCATAAACCCTGCTCTATCCTGTGCCAATCTTACTATCTCTGACACACCTACCCCCATTACCTCAGTCACTGAATCAATCCATCTCATCGAGGGTCTTCCTCTCCTGTACTGTCCCTCCGCCCTCCCAAGCATGATGATTTGACATGGCCAAAGTATGTGAGAACAAGTCCAATTTCTATCCTGATTTCTAAGGAGCATTCTAGATGTACTTCACTGAAGACAGATTTGTTGGTTATTTTAGCAGTCCTTGTTGTTAGTGTGCCATTGAGTGGGAAGCGACCCATATCTGATTCTGTAGTTTTCAGAGGCAATGGATTTTTCAGAGGCGATAAATCACATGGGAGAAGATTGTTTATCCTTCTTGTATGGAACAGCTAGTAGATCTAAACTTCATGGCTTTCGGGTTACAGCACAGCTTCTAACCACTGTTGCTGTTATGTGCTATTGAGTTGTCTAGGACTCATAGCTGACCCTATAAATAATAGCCCTGACCTTTCCCTATCTTAAGCCAACTTCATCATCTCTGACATACCTATCCCATTGAGTGACTGTGTCAGTTCATCTCATCCTGGGTCATCCTCTCCTGTGCTGACACTCTACACTGCCAAACATGATGTCATTTTCTGAGGACTAGTAGTACCTCCTGGAAATATGCCCCAAGGATGTGATATGGAGTTCCAAAATCCTTGCCTCCAAGGAGCAACCTGTTTTCACCTCCTCCAGGACAGAAATGTTTGTTCTATTGTCAGTTTATGGTATATTTAATACTTTTATATTTAATGTGGTATATTTAATATTTAATCCAGCACCACAACTTAAAGGCACCTATTCTTCTTCTGCCATTCTTATTCACTGTCTAGCTCTCAGATGCATAGCAAATAATTGAGAAGATTATGGGTTGAATCAGATGCACCTTAGTCTTCAGACTGACATCATTGCTCTTTAGCAATTTGGAGAAGTCCCAGGCAGTGGACTACCTCAACGCAGTAGGTCTCCTAATCTCCTGACTGCTGGTAACAAGGGTGTATGTTGACTGTGGATTCAATTAAGATTAAGTCATTGATAGTTTCAATCTTTTCATGTATCGTAATGTTGTTTATCATTCCAGTGATGGGCTTTTTTGTTTTCTTGGTGTTGAAATGCAATCCATATTGAAGACTGTAGTGTTTAACCTTCTGCAGCAAGTGCTTCAAGCCCTCCTTAGTTTCAACAAGTAGGGTTGTGTCATCTACGTAGTGAAGTTTATTGATGAGTCTCCCTCAGATCCTGAGTCTAGCTTCTCAAATGATTTGCTCAGCATACGGATTAAATGTGTATGGAGAAAAGATATAATCCTTTCCTAATACACAACTTTCCTAATTTAAACCATGCAGTGCTCCCTTGTTCTGGTCACACAATCGCCTCTTGGTCTAGGTTTCACATGAGCAAAATTAAGTGTCTAGTAGTCTTAGTCTTCTCAATATAAACTATAATTTGCTATAATCCACACATTCAAATGCCTTTTAATGATCAATAAAGTAAAGATAGACATTCTTCTGGTATTTTTTGCTTTCAGCCAGAACCCAGCTGACATCAGCAATGATATCACTGATGCCACAGACTAATAATTCAGCTTGAACTCCTGGCAGTTCGCTGTCTATATACTATTCTAATCATTTTTCAGTGATCTTCAGCAGTCTTTTGTTTGCATGTGATATTAATGATGTTGTTTGATAATTTTCACATACTGTTGGATTACCTTTCTTAGGAATGGGAACAAATATTAATCTCTTCTAGTCAGTTGGCCAAGCAATTGTGCTCCAAATTTCCTGGCATAGATTAGAGAGGAAGTCCAAGGTTCCATCTGCCATTTGAAACATGTCAAAGGCCTCATCAATTTCTGAGCCCTTACTTGTTGCCAATGTCTTTAGTGCAGTTCGAATTTCTTCCTTCCTCATCACTGGCTCATGATCATGTGGTAGTTTCTGAAATATTTCAGTATTTCTTTTTGATACAGTGTTTCTATGCATTCTCTCTGTCTTCTTTTGATCCTTCAGGATCATTCAAGATTTTCCCCCTAGTATCTCTATCTGTTAGCACAATTAAATGCTCTGGGATTCCCATTCTTCTCAGAGTCAGCCACAGATTGTTATGATCCAAGCAGTCAAATGCCTTTGCATAATCAATGAAACACAGGTAGACATTCTTCTGGTATTCTCTGCTTTCAGCTAAGATCCGTCTAACATCAGCAACAATATCCCTAGTACCACGACCCCTTCTAAACCCAGCCTGGACTTCTGGCAGTTCTCTGCTGATGTACTGTTCCAGTCGTTTTCGGATAATCTTCAGTAAAATCTTGCTTGCGTGTGAAATCAATATTGTTCTGTAGTTTCCACACTCAGTTGGGTCACCCTTCTTTGGAATGGGAACAATTATAGATCTCTTCCAGTCAGTTGGTCAAGTGGTTGTTCTCCAGATTTCTTGGCACAACTTGGTGAGCACGTCCAGGGCAACATCTGTTAGCTGAAGTATGCCAGTTGGTATACCATCTATTCCTTGGGCATTATTTTTTGCTATTTCCTTCAAAGCAGCTTGAACTTCTGCCTTCATCACCATAGGCTCTTGCTCAAATGCTATTTCATTAAATTCTTCTGTATCTGCCAATTCCTTTCGACACAATGACTCAGTATAGTCCTTCCATCTTCTTTTGATACCTCCTGAATCATTTAACATTCTGCCTAAAGCATCCTTGATTGTAGCAACTCAAGGTTTGAATTTGTTCTTCAGTTCCTTGAGCTTAAGAAATGCTGAACGAGTTGTCAGAACAGAGTAGGGCAACACTGCCCGGTTCAAAATTGGGAAGGGTGTATGCCAGGGATGTGTCCTATCTCCATACCTTTTCAACCTGTATGCAGAGCAGATTATCTGAGAGGCTAAGCTCTATGAGAAGCATAGCGTTAGGACTGGTGGACGATCTCTCAACAATCTGCGTTATGCAGATGACACAGCCCTGCTCGCTGAAACTGAGGAGGACCTCATGCACTTACTGCAGAGGGTCAAGGACTGCAGCCTTCAGTATGGACTGTGGCTCAATGTCAAGAAGACAAAGATTCTCATCACTGGACCAATCGGTAGCAACAGGATGGATGGTGAAGAGATTGAGATTGTTCAGTTTTGGTTTGCTTGGCTCCACAGTCAACACTCTTGGTACCAGCAGCCAGGAAATCAAAAAATGTATTGCTATGGGAAAGTCTGCTGTTAGGGACCTCTCAAAAGTATTCAAGAGCAACGGTGTCTCTCTGGAGACTAAGGTCCTCCTGATACAGGCCATAGTTTTTGCAATCACTTGTTATACATCAGAGAGTTGGACAATGACTAGGGAGGATAGAAGGAGAATTGGTGCCTTTGAGCTGTTGTGCTGGAGAAGAGTATTGAATGTACCATGGACTGCCAAGAAAACAAGCAGATTCATCCTGGAGAGGGTTAAACCAGACTACTCTTTGGAGGCAAGGATTCTGGGGCTTCATCTGACATACTTTGGACATTTTGTAAGGAGGGAAAGGTCTTTAGAGAGGGATATCTTGCTGCGTAGAGTATAGGGACAGCACAGGATGGGAAGACCCTCTATGAGGTGGATTGATCCAGTGACTGGGGTAATCAGAATGGGTGTGTCAGAGGCAATGAGATTGGCACAGGATAGAGCAGGGTTTAGGGCTGTTGGGGTCGCTATGAGTAGCAAACAGCTCGACGGCACATAACAACAACAACAACAACAATCTCTATCTGTTACAACCCAAGACTTGAATTCGTTTTTCAGTTCTTTTTGGCTTGAGAAATGCCAAGCAAGTCCATTTTTATTCTCCAATTCTAAGTCTCTGCATATTCTGTAATAGTTCGTTTTGTCTTCTCTAACTGTCCTTTTAAATATTCTGTTTGAGTCCTTAGCTGCAACATCTCTTAACTTCATTTTGTCTTCTCAAAGTTCTAGTGCAGTTTCAAGGTCTCTTCTGATATCTATTTTGGTTTTTTCTTTCTCCTGTCTTTTTATTGATTTTTTGCTCTCTTCATGGGTAGTATCTTTGATGTCATCTCACAACTCATTTGGTCTTTAATGTATGCTTCAAATGTATTCTTAAGATGATTCTTAAATTCAAGATCTTATTTTGGTTCTTGTGGACTGGTTTTCATTTTATTCAGCCTCAGTTTGGACTTGCCCTTGAGTAATTGATGATCTATTCCACATTCAGTAGTTGTCCTTATTTTGACTACTGATATTGAGCTTCTTGATTCCTTCCACAGATGTGGTCAGTCAGATTCCTATGCTGTTCATCTGATGATGTCCCTACATAAAGTAGCTGTTAGATTAAAAAAAAAAAGGATTTGCAATGAATAAGTCTTTGAACAACAGTTGTTGTGTCCTCAAGTTGCCTGCAACTTATAGTGACCCTTTATACAATAGCATTGAACCCTGTCAGTCTCATTGTCTCAAATAGCCCTCTCCCCATTAATGTAGTTACTGTGTCAATCTATCTCATCTGTGGTCTTCCTCTCCTGTGCTGTTCTTACACCTTCCAAGCATGATGTCCTTCTCCAGGGATTAATCCCTCCTGGCAACATGCCCCAAGAGTATGACATGGAATTTCAAAATTCTTGCCTCCAAGGAGTAACCTGTTCCCACCCTCGCCAGGACAGAAATATTTGTTCTCTTGTCAGTCCGTGGTATGTTCAACACTCTTCTCCAGCACCACAGCTCTATGACATCTATTTTTCTTCTTCTATCCTTATTCATTTTCCAGCTCTCAGATCCATAGCAAATAATTGAAAACATCATGGCCTATTTAAGATTCACCCTAGTCTCCAGGCAGACATCATCACTCTTTAGCAATTTGGAGAGGTCCTATGCAGTAGACTTTCCCAATGTAATAGGTCTCCTGATCTCCTGACTGCTAGTAACAAGGGTATTTATTATGGATGAAAGTAAGATGAAATAATTGACTGTTTTAATTTTTTCTTTATATTTCATGACGTTGCCTATCAGATGAGAATTTTTTGTTTTCTTGACCTTGAGATGTAATACATATTGAAGATTGAAGTCTGACCTTCTGCAGCAAACACCTCAGGTCCTCCTCAGTTTCAGCAAACAAGGCTGTATCATCTGCATAATTCAGGTTGTTGCTGAGGCTAGGTTACTCAGCATTCATTAAACTGATAAAAGAAGTCTTAGGCAAAGATTGTCTAAATTGTATGCCTACAAAAAGCCTCTGAAAGACAAGTACTTCTCAAGCTGAAACTATTCTATCCTTCTTATAAGATTATCTTTCCCAGTGACCTTGGACCCAGCTTAAAAGTTGTGGCAATAAACCTAACATACTGCACAGCCTTTGCTATCTCTAAAACATTTGCTTTTCCAATTTCCCTTTTATTGAGGGTAAGTTTGATGGGAAGAATAAACAGGAATGTTTAGTTGCTAAAAATAGTTGACAAACAGGACTACTAGCCCAAAGTTTTCAGATTCAAGTACACCCAGAGGTTTCTGAAAAGACAAAACAAAACAACAAAAAACCCGATGTGACAATCTACTTTCTACTTCTAAGAATCTTCCATTAAACATCATGGGAAGCACAGTTCTTCTCTGACACATTGGGGTTGGTTGCCGTGAGGCAGGATCTATTTGAGGAAAAGTGGTAGGTCGGACCTGCAGCGTTTACTAACATTTCTATCCCCCAGACTATATATAATACAAGCTGCTCACGGAAACAGAGCCAGAGAAGCTCCACCTTGCGACTTATCGGACCTTAGAGCGCTTTGCATATTGCTGGCACATTGCAAAAACGTTTCAAAGAACAATATATGTGTCTCCCTGTCATTCAGTATTCACTGTTTCATTGTAAATCATGTCCCTAGCCATCTAGTTTTGTGATTTATCCCTATTATTTATCCAGGGTCCTCTTTATTTATGTCTTTGAAAGTAGGTGACTATCCAAATGCCTTGAAAGTGTGTGGATTACACTCAACAAAATGGGACTAGAGGGGAATTTCTTCAATATAGTAAAAAGTATTTATGAAAACCCGAGAGCTAACATTATTCTCCATGGAGAGAGGCTAAAGGTATTCCCTTTAAGAACAGGAACTAGGCAAGGATGCCCATTATCTCCTCTCTTATTCAATATTGTATTGGAAGTCTTAGCGATAGTAATATGACAAGAGAAAGACATTAGAGGTATACAAATTGGCAAAGAGGAAGTAAAATTATCCCTCTATGCAGATGACATGATAGTATACTTAGAAAACCCTAAAGACTAGGCAAGAAAACTATTGGACATGGTTGACCAATTCAGCAAAGTAGCAGGATACAAGATCAACATACAAAAATCAGTTGGATTTCTCTACAGCAACAAAGAGAATACAGAGCTGGAGCTAAGGAAAGCAATACCCTTCACAATAGCTAATCACAATACTAAATACTTGGGAGTAAATATAACTAGAAGCAGAAAAGATCTATTCAAAGAAAATTACAAAACATTATTACAAGAAACAAAAAGGGACCTGGAGAAGTGGAAGAATATCCCTTGCTCATGGATAGGAAGGCTCAATGTTGTGAAAATGGCAATACTACCAAAGGCAATTTACAC
>NW_006399788.1:1293369-1293773 GCF_000299155.1 Elephantulus edwardii | reverse complement strand
GGGGAGAGGAGCAAACGCGGGGGAGGGGGTGGGCCGGGAGAAGGGTGCAACAATGAATGAAATGGAATTCCAAAATCTCTGTAGATGTTCATTGAAATGAAAAATAAATTAATTACTAATTAAAAAAATAGAAAAGTGAAATTATCTATTTGATGTTTCTACTGAGCTTTGTCTTAATATTATCTAATAAACACTTTTATGGATGCTAAAAAAAGTGTGTGGATTATGTTGGAGATGAACACTATTTCAGAGTTAAAGGGAAGTATGATCCCTAGGTAAGAAAGAAAAGCTAATAGAACTATGACAGTCTGCCTCTCAGTATGAATGCCATAACACAGTTTTGTAGTATTTCCAAGGATCCTTTTCCTTGCATTTTGTGCTATTATAATTACTAAAATGTTATT
>NW_006399788.1:1283151-1291648 GCF_000299155.1 Elephantulus edwardii | reverse complement strand
GGGGAAGAAGAACAAACTGGGGAGGAGGGTAGAGAAAATGGTGCAGCAATGAAGGAATGAAAACCCAAAATCCCTGTAAATGTTCATTAAAACTAATAAAATTTAATAAAATACAAAAAGACTTCATCTCATATACATTGAGCATATCATAAGAAGGGGTCAGTTCCTGAAGAAAGACATCACTGTTAGTATAGTGTTAGTGAAAAGAGGAGGACTTTCAATGAGACGACTTGATACAGAGGTTTCAATAATTAGCTCAAGGAAAGCCATTGTACAGGAGAAGACCGTGTTTAATTCTATGGTACATAGGCTCACCATGTTTGAGAGGTGATGTGATAGCACCTAACAACAATGCCAATGGCAATCCTTATGTGTCAGAGTAGAATCATGCTACATGAGCTTTTCATTGGCAAGTTCCATAGTTTGACTTTAGCTTGAAGCTCCATTGAACATTATTCACCATAAGTAACTTTGTTAGTAAATTTGTATAATGTTCATTGATTTGGCATAGTTTCTAGCATCAGGACAGCATTTAAGCCACCACAGTGTGACAAACTGAGATGTGGGTAATATCAATTAATAGCTGTTTACAAGAAAATTTGCATATATTCACCCAAATGTTCTCATTGGTTACTTCTAAATAGTGAGATCATAGGTAGGTTTTATTTTTTTTCTTATATATTTTTACAAAGAGACATACTATCTTTATAAATTTAATAATAAAATATAAACCAACTTAAAGAATTTGGACATGAGCTTTAAGGAAGGTCAGCAAAGGCTTGTTCTGGTAAAACAAATCATATAAAAAAAATCAAAACTACAATAGCCATAACCTAGAAAATTTGGAAGCAACCACAGATTATTAAAAAAAATATTACAGCACACTGAAGTATTCTAGGTGTATGAGAATTTTAAAAGTGGCTTAATTACATATAAAAATAAAATAGATTTGGGAAATGTTATAGTCTTACTCCTGCTTCAGGGGGCCTATGCTATAAAATGCCACCATCTATGCCGTGTAGTTATAGAATCAATGTGATAAACTAGATCATAACAAATTCCATAAATACTATATGTACAGAATTATATATATATACTCTGCTTTTCTTGTGTGCTAGATGAAACATTTGTATTTCCTTCTTTTTCTTTCATTATTTCCTGTGTATGTGGGCAGATTTTTACCAGACACCTTGAAAATGGAAATATAAGCTCAATTGCTTATTCAGGGTAGTCAACAGACTAATCACTGTCTGTTGTCTTCTCATAGACTAAACTGCAAACAAATTCCCCTCAAGGGAATCCAGGGAGATGGTAAGAATCTCTAAAATGCCAAGCAAGCATAAATCTACCTCTTTGTTATTAAACAGCCTTTCTCCTAAATGACTGGCTTTTATAGCTGCAAAATTTGAGATGCATATTTTTTTCCTGTGTATGTGTGTATTTTAAATTTGCACGAGTGGATATCATTCTACTTGTTACTCTTTGACTCAAATTAGTAGTTTTAAAACTACAATCTTTATGGCTGTATGTGCATCTACTTTATTACCTGGCAGCATATTGTGCTCCCTGCTGGGTTACTGTCTAAAAGGTTGATGGTTGGAATCTTCTCAGGGAGAAAGGTGGACAGATTTTTTCAGCGAAGATTTACAGCCTCAGAAACCCAGTGGAGGGTTGCTGCAAGTCAGATGAGCCCCCATGGCAGTGTTTTTAACTCTTCAGCATGTGAGCATCAATTGTATCTGTCTTTATTCCCTACTTGCCTTTAACTCTTTACTACCATAAACATTTGTTGTTGTTGCTAAGTGCCGTCGAGTTGTAGACAACTCAGCGATCCTATGAACAAAAGACCTGAACGCTTGTACAATTTTCATCATTTCTCCAAGTTCATAGAGTTTCCGGAGGCAAGCTATTTCAGAAGTGGATGCCACTCTTGCTTCCAAGCTTGTTATAATGGGGGAGCTCCACCAAACACTGTCCACCATGGGGAACCATTATCACATTTGACATATCAGTGTTACAGTGTTTACCATAAATATTATTGTCACAAATATCTTCTTGATTTTATGATTTATTGTGGACCTGGAGGAAAATCTACTTGAAATGCATACTAAGAGTCAGGACTGTTTGATCTTTGTGTGTACATATATAATACATGTTTTTAATATCTACTCCCACTCCATTATCTCTGTTCTGTGGCATTCTGGTGGTGCAGGCCATAGAGAGTTGTGCTGCTAATCCAAAGGCAAGCCTCTCTCTCTCTCTCTCTCTCTCTCTCCAGCAGCTCCTCAGCAGGAAGTCAGGTAGTCTCTTCCCATGTGATTTACAGCCTTGAAAATCCAATGGAAAGTCAGTATGACTTGGTTCCAACTTGACAGGAATGAGTTTGAGTGAATAATTAGATAAAGAGCTTTAATTTTGGTTAAAATAGGGGTTTTTTTTTCTAAAATACTATTATATAGCTATTCATTTACACACATAAAATATGCCATTATTACTGTTTCTGTGATGTGCTTTCAAGTAAGAGCTGACCCATAGGAGACCCAGCAGAGAATTTTCAGAGGCAGTAACCTCACAGGAGAGATTGCTCATCCTTCTCCCATGAAGCAGCTCGAGGATTCAAACCACATGCTTTTGGGATTGCAGTGCAGCTACTTACCATCAGGCTACCAGAGAGCTCCTTTATCCTCAATAGTTCGCTATGAGTCGCAAACAACTCGACGGCACATAACAACAACAACAACAGTTAAATATAAAATTCTCCAGGCAGAATGACGGCCCCAATCTAGATTATTACATACAGTGGATAAGTAGATGAAAGCTCCTAAGGCCTTATGCAATTTTTAAATATGTTGATTGTCTAGAGCTCTGGTGGCCAAGTGGCAAGAAGCTGCATTGCAATCCTGAAGGCCCACTGTTCCAGGCCACCAGCTGTTCTGCAGGAGAAAGATGGATATTCTCCTCCTGTGAGATTAACTGTTTCTAAAAACCCACCAGAAAATCAGCAATCGGTTGGTTCTGACTCTGTGGTACACAATCACTACATTAAAAACAGCCATTGAAAACCATATGTAGTATAGTTCTACTCTGACCCACATGAAATCACCATCAATCAAGTGACTCCACATTGTTTCCAGATAGGAGTAAAACAATTTTGAATTTTGCTGTTGCTGTGTACCACTGGGTTGGAACTAACTCATAGCTGACCCTCCAGAGGGTTTTTAGGGGCAGTAAAATGCATAGGAGGAGATTGTCCATCTTTCTCCTGCAGAGCAGCTGGTGGATTTGAACCACCCGCCTTAATGATGGCAGCACAGTTCATTATCAATCTTGAAGAGTTGTTTTAATTTGCAAATTAATCTGAGTGATGGGATAGATCGATTCAGTGACTGGGGTCAAGGTAGGTGTGTCAGATCCAATAAGACTGGCACAAGATTGAGCAGGGTTTAGTTAGGGTTGTTGTACATCGGGTTGCTATGAGTCACATGCAACTTGATGGCATATAACAACAACAACAACAATAACAGTTTTAGTACTAACAGATTAAGGCTTTTTACCATGTGCTTGTAGTTATGACCTTTTTTTCTTAAATTGTCTGATTATATTGTTGCCTTTTCCTCATGGGACTACTGTCTTTTTCTTGTTAATATGAAAGAGTACTTTATGTATTATATACAGACAAAAACCTCTATCAGCTTAGGACATTTTAGTAAAATCTCCCACTCCACCATCTCTCTGTCACCTTTGTTTATGAGACCCTTAACTAAGCAGATATCTTTGGTTTTTATCACATGATTTACCCTCTAAATGTTGTAAAGACACTTCTAGATGAAATTGGAAAAAATAATGTTGGAACTACATTTTTTAGCCAGGAGGTTATTCCCATCTCTTTGGCTTCTATACCCACACAACAAGCCTTAGGGATTTTCTGAAGATTGTATGACTAATTCACCCTTTAGTATCTGATGAAGAAACAAAGAGAAGGTGGAGTGATAATAACACATAATATAGAGATTTAAGATGATTTAAGATTCAAAACTCTCTAGAAGATGATGACCCATGTATCTGAAATGAGAAATTTCTTATTTGCAACAAAGAAATAATTGCCTTAGACCAGTTGGAAATGCAGTCCTAATCTTTCTTATCCTTTCATATTTTCTGACTTCCATTTTCCCATGTTTTTCTGTTTAAGATACTTCATTGCCTAATTCTATCTGTTGGATGCACCAAATTCATTAAAATGGTTGAAGGCCATGTGACTCCTATTAAAAGGAAATTCTGAAAGAGTAATTCTCACTCTGAACTCATCTGTAAGATAAAAACTTTAGAAAAATGATCCTCCTTAGTTAGAGACGGCACATTCCCCACATTCATGACAAATAAAATGGAGAGCCTTACACTTGACATTTAACACTCTGATGTTTCTGGATTTTGTTTTCTTATGAAGGGAATTTAGATAAAGGTTCGTGCTGTCTGCTTCACAACCCAATACACACACCTTTTACACTAATTGCCAGTGTCAGTTGCTTCTTGGCAAATGGCATGAGAGCCGCTGTGCAGACACTCATTAACAAGACAGCGGATGCTTGAAACCATCCAGATCTGGCAGAGAAGGTTTATGAGCTACTTAATCCAAGACATTTAATCATCAAAGCTCTGAAATCTGGGGTGAAAAGACTATGGAAAAATACAATCATCTCTCTGGTGTGTGTGTGTGTGTGTGTGTGTGTGTGTTCTGACCTCTCTGTGTTATGATCTTCTCCTGAGGAAGCTATAAAGATAACAGTTGATTACTCAAGATGGAGATTAGTTTGTAATATTCCTGAGTGTCTTTTACTAACCTATAGGGCATTTTCCACGTGGAAATTGTTCGTTTCTTTCCCCTTCAGATATCTTTTAAGTGTAAGAAAAAGAAATTAATCTTGAGACTTTATTCCTTGTCAGACAGAAACTGTTCTAGGTTCTCTAGCATTGTACTTCCTAGAACAAAGAATAAAAACCACGACATAAAGCAAAAAGTCAAAGAGGGATACAACGTTGTTTATATAATCGTTAGAAATGTTGTCTATGAGGTTTCAATCTACCCAAACTCAAAATTGGTCAGAAATAAAAGAATTCTCTTTGAATTTCTGTACAAAACTGAAAAGCACCAAATAACTGTAAAACATAGGAAGAAATATGTGGCTTCTAAAAGCAAAAAATTTTTATTTGGGGGAGTGCATTTACCAAACACCTGTAAGACCTCAGATATTGATCAATAAAATAGAAGAGCTTTGATATTTAGAAAAATAATGACTACAATCCATCTCATTGAAGGTCTTTCTATCCTGCACTGTCCCTCCACCCTCTCCAAGGACTGGTCCCTCCTTGCAACATGTCCAAAGTATGCCAGAGAAAGCTTCAGAATCCTAGCCTCCAAGGAGCAGCCTGGTTTCACCTTCTTCAGGGTGAATCTGTTCATTCTCTTAGCAGTCTGTGGTATATTCATCACTCTTCTCCAGCACGACAGCTTAAAAACATCAATTCTCCTTCTATCATTCTTAGTCATTGTCCAGCTCTCTGATGTATAGCAAATAATTACAAAGATGATGGCCTATGTCAGGCACACCTTAGTCTCCAGACTGACATCATTGCTCTTCAGTACTTTGGAGAGGTCTCTGACAGCAGACTTTCCCAATGCAAGGGATAGAGCAAGGTTTAGGGCTGTTGCACTATGAATCACAGGTGACTCGATGGTACATAACAACAGCAACAACAAAAATTACTACAAATACAGAAATGCACATCATTACTCAGTTTGAATAAGCATATGAAATAAGGTTTTTTTCCTTTGAAATGTAATACGCTGTCTAGAAGTCCCTTGGGTTTCTTGAAATATCTTATTACTCTTTGAATTCCTGAAGCCAATAATTTTCTAACACATTTATTTCTGTCCCAGGTTGCTATGTTAAAATCTTTTGGAATCAATGTTTAAGATATGAATGATTTTATTCTAACACTTGATTCAAAAATAAGAAAGGGGACAAAATTGGTGGTGGTAGCTGTTGTTGTTAAGTACCATCGAGTTGAGTATGACTCATAGTGACCTTATGAACAACAGAACTAAACCCGGCCCTATCCTGTGTCATCTTCAGCTTCTCTGACATACTTGAACCCATTGCTGTAATAACTAAATATATTCATCCTGTCAGAGGTCTTTCTCTCCTTTACCAACCCTCCATCGTTTCAAGCATGATGTCCCTTTCCAAGGAATACTATCACCTAGCAAAATTGTTAGTAAAGTACATGAAAACAATGTCTTATGCTATGCTGCATTGAAAAACAAGGAACTCATGAAATATTATTCAGAATGGGTGACCCTGGAAGACATTATGCTGAGTGAAATATCCCAGTCACAAAAGGACAAATACTGCATAGCACCACTGTTGTAAAACGGGACTAACATAGGGGGCTCAGGGTGGGGGGAGACTGAGAAAGATGGGATAAATTATGTATAGTGCATTGAAACAGATGAGAGAGAGAACTATTTAAAAGGGATATGTGATTAGGTACTGTCATAACAGGAGTCCAGAATGAAGGCTGCATAGTGGAGTGGACTTGGGGGGAGGGATTGTTTAATAATGGAATAATTTTTCTTTTACTTTGCAAAGAGGAGAGCAAATTGGGGAGGAGGGCAAGGAGAAAGTTATAGCAATGAATAAATGGAAATCCAAAATATCTCTAAATTTTCATTAAAATTAATAATAATAACAATTTTTAAAACAACAACAACAACGTCTTTTGGAAAATAGATTAGAAAAATAATTTACTGAGATTTTCTCTGTCCTTTCATCAATCGACTATGTTTTGTTCTTCTAGTGTCATCATTATTACATTCTATTAACATCCTAAGCTGTCATTCTAGACCCAAGAGTTAAAAAATAAAATTGTGTGCAGCAAAAGCACATCTTTTAGTTTAAAGGAACGAGTAGCCTTTGATGAAGATTAATTTTGTTTCCTAGTTCCAAAATCTGATCATGTACAAAGGGGTAAAGTCAGCCAGAAATGCATCCGGAAGGGAAGGCAGCTTGACTGTGATGACAAACCCCACAATATGCTCATGCTTGGTCTCCCTGGGGGACATCTGCCTTCTCCTCCTGTTTACTAAGCAGTGCTGGTGTAAGCCTGGAGGTGGGATGTGTTTGAAATAAGGTGTGTGTAAATAGAATTCTCTTCCCTATGGGAGAAATACCGTTCTCAATTTAAAAATAAAAAAGTAACATTTCAATACCCTTGTTGCTTTCAAGCCAGTTCTGATTTAGAATGACCCCATGTACACTTCCCAAACTGCAAAGCACAGTCTACTTCAGGATTTAACAGCAATCTTCACATACAAAAAGTCTGCACTTGCACTGATTTAGAGGATTAATTATAGTAGCTCTGCCAATGCCCAGGTGATCCATAAATTACCAATCTGAACAAAAATAAGAAATTGAATCAAGAATGTTGGCACTACCTACACTGAGACTGAGATTGTTACTACCTCCAGAAATGCTGGTTAACCCCTCTTCTGTCTGACTGACTCAATGCAGTGAGTTTGTTGGCCTACTTTCAGCTCCAGCTCATGGAGCTCCTACGTATAACAGAGTGGAAACTGTCTGATTCTGTACCATTCATACAATCTCTGCTAAGCCTACTGTTTTAGTCATTGTGCCAATCCATCTCTTTGAGGATCTTCCTCCAATTTTCGGACCCTCTACTTTTCTAAACTGTCTTTTTCCAGGGACCGACCAGTCTTGAAAAACATACAAAGTCTCACCCCCCTTGCATGTAAGGTATTCTGGCTGGACCTTTTTCAAGTTTTTTGTTGTTGTTCTTTTGCCAGTCCATAGTGTATTCAATATTCTTCATCAACAGAAAAGTTATAAAAAAGCATAATTTTTTTTCTTCAGTCTTCCTTATTTATTGCCAAACTTTCATATGTGTGTGACGCTATTGAAAATGCCATCGCTGGGGCACAGCTTCTGTCTATTCAAATAACAAACATGTACTGAGTACTTTTTCTAGTTCCGGGAATTTAAAAACAAATAACACAGTTAATAAGTTAATCAGACCTCTAAGATTTCAAATTGAATGAGGAAAAACAAAGCACAATTCATGATCAAAAGTATGATAGCAATCACAGTAAAATTTGATGTTGTTGTTTGTTGTTAAGTGCCATCGAGTCGCAGGTGACTCATAGCGACCCCATGAACGAAAGTCCTGGGCACCTCCTGTATAACTTTCTTCCTTTCTCCAGGTTCATAGGGTTTCCAGAGGCAAGCTATTGCGGAAATGGACGCCACTCCTGCTTCCAAGCTTGTTTTAATCGGGGAGCTCCACCAAACACTGTCCACCATGGGGAACCATTCTCACATTTGACTCATCAGTGTCACAGTGTTCGGCTTCACAGCAACCACGAATTAACTCTGTACAGCAAGAGGACGGACCAGTTTTACACAACTCTTACTCTAAGGGTTAG
>NW_006399788.1:1270977-1280476 GCF_000299155.1 Elephantulus edwardii | reverse complement strand
AGGAGGAAATTTCCCATCCTTCTCCTGCAGAGCAGCTGGTGGATCTGAACCATGAACCTTTGGGATTGGAGCAGTTTTCTACCACTAGGCCACCAGTGCTCACCTTTACATTGGTAGATGGTTATTTTTGCAAAGCAAAGAACATTTTAAGAATCAGCAAGCATGTGAGAGATATATTTGGGGAAATCTCACAGATGTGAAAATATTCCACCATATATGAAGCTTCCAAGTTTACCTTTTCATCAGACTTTCTCTCAATGATCTCCAAAGACTCAAGAAAATGAAATGAACAAAGAATAAAAAAGTGACCATTGGAAACACACAAATTAATCTGGGAATTTTTGACTTCTCCTAATTATTCAAGACCTCCCCCCATGTTTTTATTAAGTAGGCCTAGGCCTGAGCAAGTGCATTAAACAATCTCCAGCTTCCTTGCTAGAAATTGGTTCTTTTGACCACTTTCCTGCACTCTTATTGGAGAAGGCCATGCTCTTCTTTGTAGGAGTGACATGAATATGTCTAGAGGGAGAATGTGGACATATGTTCTAATCTCAACTATATTACTACAGGGCTGTATGACTTAACTTTCCAGATGCTTAAGAAACTTCTTGTTGTTGTCATTTTTGTTTTGAAGATTATTTTTTAAATTTTATTTGTTCATACTGATTTCTTTACCAAGTTTGAATACATTGTTTTTCACAAAAGATCCTCCCATTTCCTTCACACCCCCTTACATCGAATTGTGCAATCTTAGAATTAACACCCCCACACACCTATCCTTACCCCTCTGTTTCCACCCTCCCACCCCTTTGGATCTTCATACTCATTCTACAATAATGGATTTATACAGTATTTGTCTTTGTGGGACTAAGTTAGTTCACTCAGCATAATGCTCTCCAGTCCCTCCCAAGTTAGGCAGCAATTTACAAAATCATTGCTCCTGTGTGTTGCATAGTATTCCATTGTATGAATGTACCACAACTTCTCAAACCAATTGTTTATGGTTGGACATCTGGGCTGTTTTCCTGTTCTTGTGATGGTGAATAATGCTGCTATGACTATTGGCTTCAGCCTCAGTTCTCATTTTTGGGCGGTATAGTCCATGCAATGGAATAGCTGGGTCATATGGCATTTCTATATTCAGCTTTTTGAGGAAACATCAAACTGCCTTCCCGAGTGGTTGTACCATTTTACGATCCCACCAACAGCATATAAAAGCCCCTATCTCACCACATCCTCTCCAACATTTATTACTTGCTGTCCTGTTGAACTTTGTCACTGCTACTGGTGTGAGATGGTACCTCACTGTGGTTTTTATTTCCATCCCTCTTATTGCCAGTGATTTTGAGCATTTTTTCATGTGTCTGTTTGCCATGTAATATCTTCCTCTGTGAAAATTCTTTCCATGTCATTTGCCCATTTTATAATTGTGTTATCAGTCTTTTTTCTTGTGAAGGCCCAGGAGGTTTTTTTCTGTAAACTTTTGTTATAAGGCACTTGTCTGAAATGGTATTGCCAAATGTTGTTTCCAGTCAGTAAGTTTACTTTTCACCCTGTTGGTAAAAGTTTGTGATGCACACAGGGATTTAATCTTTAGAGGGTCCATTCATCAATTTTATCCTTTATAGATTATGCATTTCTGGCTGTAATTGGCAGTCTCTTTATACCCTAGACTAGCGCTTCTAAGCTTAACCCCCGTTTGTCTCTGATGAACTTTATGGTTTTGGGCTTTACTCCCAGGTCTCTGATCCATCTTGAGTTTATTTTTGCATATGGTGTGAGATGTGGATCCTGTTTCAGCTTCCTGCGGGTGGAAGTCCAGTTTTGCCAGCATCATGTGTTGAAGAAGTTGCCATTTTCCCATTTGATAGATTTTATTTCCTTGTTGAATATCAGTTGACCATAGATTGCTGGGTCTATTTTTGGGTTCTCAATTATGTTCCACTGGTCTATGTGTCTATTATTGTACCAGTACCATGCAGTTTTGCTTATTACTGCTGTGTAGCAGGTTTTGAGGTCAGGAAGTACTATGGCTCCCACTTCATTTTTGTTTCTCAAAAGTGTTTTCTTATTTGGACTATCTGTCCTCTCAAAATAAACTTGACAATTTCCTTTTTGATCTGCTTAAGAAACTTTTTATCTGAGAACCAGATGTTGAACTGTATAGTCTTTTTAAAGATAAAGACTTGAAATTAGATATTGCTATACCTGATATTTTTTAGACTCACTTTGAATTTTGCTTGTCTAGTCCACACCATTTAGTACTAATATAAATACTAATAATAGGACTAGTGATAATATTTCCAAAAACTTCCTAAGAATGTGGAAAGTAGGCAATGTAAGTAAGATTAAGAATAGATATCTTTGAAGTGTGATACTGGCAAAAAATATTGCTATAACACGGCCTGCAAAAAAGAATAAACTCCTTAGTAGTGAGAAAGGCAAAATTTTTGTCTCACTATTATTATCAGCTGATTATTATTGTAGCTGATGTTAGATGGATCTTAGCTGAAAGCAGGGAATACCAGAAGAATGCCTATGTGTGTTTCATTGATTATGCAAAGGCGTTCATACAACCACAGTAGAAATGACAAATATTGTTGTTAAGTGTCTTCAAGTTGACTGCCACTCATAGTGACCTATGGGAAATGGATCTGAAACTTGGCCTATCCTGTGCGATTCTCACCATTTCTGACATACATACAATCCATACTAGTGAGCACATTAGTAGTAATTCACAGTGCTAAAACTCTTTTCCCTAACACTGGAGACTTAAAAATTCCTTTTCTCAGTATCTAATATTACTTACTCATTGTTATCTTTCTCATTGTTGTTAAGTTTGTCGAGTCACAGACAGTTCATAGTAGCCCTATGAACGAAAGACTGGAGCACTTGTACAACTTTCACTGCTTCTCTAAGTTCATAGTTTCTGGAGGCGAGTTATTTCAGAAGTGGATGCCACTCCTGCTTCCAAGCCTCTTTTAATCAGGCAGCTCCATCAAACACTGGTCACAATGGGTAGCCATTATTGCATTTGACACATTAGTGTCACAGTGTTTAGCATCACAGCAACCACGACTTACCTCTCTACAGCCAACTGACAGACCAGTGCTAAACGACTTAGAAGAGTGTGGGACCAAAGACAATTAAAACCATGTCTGAGAGCTGCATATTAAAACCTCCCACCTTTGGCTTGGTAGCATAACTTTCTATCCAGTAGGCCAACATTCATTTTAGATAAGTAGAAACATGGAGATCAGGAATCTTAAGGAGGCTGAAGTGAAAGTCAATGAGGAAAAAATAGACTGTATAAAATACAACCCTTGGTCACTACATAATGCTGAAAGGGTCAATAGAACAAGAGGACATAACAATAATAAATATCTACACACCAAATAAAAGACCAGCAAAATACATAAAACAAACATTAACAAAACTGAAAGAGGAAATCGACAACACTACTATATTGCTGGGAGACTTCAATACACCCCTCTCAAGAAAAGCTAGAACTATCAGAAAAAAAGTCAACAGAGATACTGAAGAATTAAATCACACAATAAACCAACTTGACCTCATAGATATCTATAGACTAATGCACCCCAAAAAAACACAGTATACCTTCTTCTCCAAAGTGCATGGAACATTCTAGAATAGATCACATTCTAGGTCACAAGGCAAGCATCAGTAGATTCAAAAACATAGAAATAATACAAATCATCTTGTCACACCATAATGCCACAAAATACAACCCTTGACCTACAGTACAACTCTGAAGAATCTATCTAACAGATTCCCTGGTTTACAAGATACAGTTAAGGATTCCAAAGCAAGTAATATAATGTGTTACATCCAAATTAAGAAAATCCTTATGATTTATGCATGCACCATTCCTTTTAATCAAAGCTTATTCCTTTCTAAAAGTATCACTCATTTCTGATTTTGTATAAAACTTCCTTCAGAAGAAAATGTATAGTTCTATTTTCACAGTTGCTTGCTCAGATTTTTACTGTTAGGAAGTGAGAGAACTAAGACTCCAAAACATGTTCACTAAAAGTTTCCAGTGATATATCAAAATAGTTAGCAGATTTTAATATTTAAAATATTCTGCCATTAACTTTCATTCACTTTTTAATGACATTTTAAAACACACACACATCCAGGAAAATAGAAATTTCAAAATCAAAGACAGAGAATTTTTGAAGCTGTATAAACTTAATTTGTTGTTACGTGCCTTTGAGTTGCTAGTGACCTACAGCCACTCAGAAGCCTGTCCTGTCCTGAGCAGTTCTCATTGTCTTTATTTTTCTGTGGGATGGAGCTTCTGAATCACTTCCCCACACTAAGCTGTACTGATTTTTCACTGCTTTCTACTTGTTCAATTTACTTTTTCTGATATATTAAAAGCACATTAAGAACAAAAATTAAGGTACTCTCTCTTGCTCCTAAGAATATTTTCCTCTGTTTTAACAATATATTTAAAATCTTGCTTGAAGTATTTTATCAAAGTGAAATTTTAGTTTTTCCTTATTGTATTGGTGAAGTACAGAGTTGACAGAAAATTTGGTGCAGTACAGGATTGACAGAAAATTTCTTGACTGGGAATTTAAAATATTTGGACACCTGAACTCATGCAGGTTAGACAATTGGCAGGTTCTGAAAGTATAATAACTCAGGTAGGTTAGGAAATTGACAAGTTCTGGATGTGTCTTTCCTCCTTTTTTCCCTAGCAGTAAAAAGCTTTGTTGCCAACTCAAAGGCTAGCAGTTGGAATCAACCAGCTGTTGGGTGGGAGAAAGGTGGGAAGTCACCTCTCCTGTGATTTACTACCTCTGAAAATCTTCTGGAGGATCATTTCTGAGTTGATGGCACATAACAACCACATATTTATTATAGGCATGTATTTCTGCAAGAAGATAGATGCTATCAGTGTATAATCTCAATCAGAAATATGCACTCCCAAGTTTATTATTGCATTATTTACAATAGCAAAGAGATGGAAGCAATCCAAGTGCCCTTCAACAAATGGAGAGAAAAACTGGTACATTTACATAATTGAATATTGCACAGCATTGAAAAACAATGAACTTGTAAAACATTATACAATATGGGTGAGCCTGGAAAATATCATGCTGAGTAAAATATCTCAGTCACAAAAGGACAAATACTGCATAACACTGCTGTTATAAAATATGATTGACATGGGAATATGAGGACAGAATAGGTAAAGAGAAGATGGATAATAATGCATTGGAACAGATTAAGGGAAGAATTGTCTGAAAAGAATGTATGATTAGGCATAATATGTATGATAATAATGTGGAACAAAAGGTACATTGCAAAGTGTACAGGGGGAGGGGAAAAGGAGAAAGAGGGAAATGTAAAGGGAGGAAAATGTGCAACAATGAATGAATGAAAATCCAATATTTCTGTAAACTTTTGCTAAAATCACAATAAAAATGTTAGGCTGAATTTTACTTAAATGTGTGAAGTATAGTCAGATCTATTTGTAGCAACCACTAGGAAGTTAATTATTCTAGAATAATTGAACTTTTGATGAGTAATATGTAAGTGATTATTCCTCTTTATTTACATAAAAATTCTCCAAGTAATTTTGCATAATAATCCAAAGGTGAATACATAAATTATTAATCTAATGCAGAAATTAATATTAAGGCAGATTTTAAATTCAGAAATGCATACAGTGACTATGAGTTGTAGTTGACTCAACAGCAAATAACCCTATTAACTTATATTTGAATATGTATAATAAGATTATGCACAATTTTTTAAATTATAGGACTAAATGATGCTGCTTCTAAATTTGTAGCACATATACATACTTCTTATGTTATAAAATTGCATGACTTTTGGTATGCTTTTGTGTACTCTTGGCAACTTAGTATTCTCTCTCAAAAAGCCCTCATTGCTATTGATCCTGACCTGACTCTTAGCTGACTTTTCGAGGGGCTTTGGGAGGCTGTAAATTGTATAGGAGGAGACTAAACATCTTTCTTCCATGGACCTGCTAGTAGTTTGCACCACTAGATAAGCACTACTAACTTTGCGTTAACAGCTCAATTCACTATGGGCTATGCCACTGTTGTTAGGTGCCATCAAGTCGAGTATGACTCTTAGTAATTCTATGAACAGCCAATGTGAACCCTACCCTATGGGTGTGCCAACCTATCTTGTGCCATCCTCATCATCTCTGACACAGTAGAGCCCATTCCTGAAGTCACTGTGTCAATTCATTTCATTGGAGTCTCCTCTCTTTCAGTAACCCTCCATCTTTCTAAGCATGATGTCTCTTTCCAAGGATTAGCCTTGCCTACCTGCATGTCCAAAGTATGAAGATGAAGCTTCACCATCTTTGCCTTCAAGAAGCATTCTGGCAGCACTTTCTCCAAAACTTACCTATTTGTTCTCTTGGCAGTCCATGGGACATAGAGTGCTCTTCTCCAGCACTACCAGTCAAAGGCATCAATTCTTCTATCATCCCTTTTATTGTCCAGCTCTCTGGAGCATAGCAGGTAATTGAAAAGAACACGGCCTGAATCAGGCAAACTTTAGTCTTCAAACTGTTACACCACCAGAGGTCCAGTAATCCCACTTCTGCAGAGATACCCTTGAGATATCTTCATATGGGCATGAATGATACATGCACAAGAGTATTTGCTGGTTTGACATATTTTCAAAATGAAAAGCTTAGGCAAAAGGAAACCTGACTAATTAATGTTAAACAAACAGTATTGTAAATCTTTTACTTATTGGAATGAAAGTTTACAAATTATATTGGTTTTTCATATACCAATACACAGACATTTTGTTTTATAATAGTAATTGCTATTTATTAATGCAAGTAATTTATTCATTATAATATCTAACAATTATACACTGCCTTTCCCTTCAGCCAACTTATTAAACATTATTTAGATAAAGCTTAGTTTTATTGTGACACACAGCAGGTCACCGTGAGCTGAGAAGGACTTACAGCATCCAGCTATATGTTGTATTTCAGAGGAGAAGCATGAAATGTTTTGAGGCAGAAAGATTTATTACAAAGCAGAATATGTAAAAGAGATTAATTCAGTGGTTTGGAACACAGGTTCATTGAATTAAAAATTTAAAAATATAATCTTTGTTAACAAAGCATTGCATATTGTTAAATTCTTGAATGATAGTATATGCTTATACTAACTTTACAGTGAAAACAAAATAAGCCTAAGAAATCCCATACCTAAATTTCAGATATATAGTGATGTGACATCAAATGATATAAGGCAAATGTCAGGGTCAGTACATAGAAAATAATTGAAACTTCATACATTTGTTTTGTGAAGAGAAATATATGTGTCAGATTTCTGGATACCAAAGCACCAAAAGGTGAACCAACCTGATGAGCACAGCCTTGATGGACTTACACAGGGAGAATTAGAACATGACAACAACAACAACAAAAAAAATCATGGGTTTTTCTGGTTAAATTTTTGCACAATAGATGATAAATCCAAGCACTATTTTAGTCTTTTAAGAAGATCCAAGTAGAAGGACTTAAGAGAGTGCTAGGGGTCACATTTTCAGATTAGGATTCAAGGCAGAGGGTAGACAGACACAGACTAAAAAGACATTCTATTTTTGGCACTATTAGACACTTTACACAGTGAAACATATCTCATACAAAACACCCAAAAGTGTTAGGTAAATATTGGAAAGCTAGATGAATTTATGAGAGATTAAGAAAATCTATAACTAAGGAAGAAAAAAAATTGAAATATTCAAATCAAAGTAAAGACTAGTAATTGTTTTAGGAAGAAATACTCATTAGTTTTAATGATGCCACGAGTTAAAGAAAACAATCTGGTAACTGCTAAAGGTGAGATTTGAAACAGAAATTTAAAAAAAAAAAAAGAAAAAGAAAAAGTCAAGTTCTTGAAAGACCCATTTAAAAAAAACAAAAAACAAACAAAACCAAATCAATTGATGTCTGGTGGATTCTGATTCATGATGACATTGTTGGACGAGTAAAAACGTTTACAGAAGCAGATTGCTGTAGTACTCTTCGTTCCACAGAGCAGCTGATAGGTTCAAGCTATAGCTCTTTCTCTTAGTAACTGAGTGTTTAATAGTTGCATCACCAGGGATCGCTCAAAGACCTATGATGTTAGAATGTTATAAGCTAAAAAACTAGTAACCCGAAAGCAGTGAAGGAACAAAATGAACGTCTCTATTTTGACTATGATCAGGGTAGAAAAAATTAAGCCATCTCCTTGAATATTAAGAGATCTTAGAAGTCTTACATTGAGAAATTAGTGCAAATAAATTTACAGAAAGTTCAATAAGACATTAAATAACAAATACTGACAAAAGTGTAGAGAGATTGGAACTCTCATACACTGTTGGTAGTAATTTAAAATGGTACAACTACTATGGGAAACAGTGTGTTGCTCCCTTTCAAAGTTAGAAATAGAAGTATCATTTGATCCAGCAATACTATGAGTAGGAATATACTCTAAAGAAATAAGAGCTGTGGAATGAACTGATACATCTACATCCATGTTTATTTCAGTACCATTTATAAAAGAGGGAGGGTGGCCTAGTGGGTATATATAGACTTGCACTCTGAACCCAAGGGCAGATAGTCCAAACCCACCAGTCACTGAGGGAGAAAGAAAGACAATCTCCTCCTGTGTGATCTAGAGTCTCTGAAAACCTTTTCAAGGGTCAGTTATGGGTTGGCTTTGACTTGATAGCAATGAGAGACAGAGATTTTTTTTTAACACTAAAGAACTGAAAACAATCCAAGTGTCTATCAATGGATAAATAGTTAAAGAGAATGTGATATGCTCACACAATGGAATATTATGCAGTAATGAAAAAGTATCAAGAACTTGTGAAATACTGCACAACATGGATGAAACTAGAACAAATTATACTGAGTAACATAATTCAGGCACAAAAGGATGATTATGTTGTTGTGTGCCATGTAGTCAGAACCAACTAATGTCTGGCATTCTAGAAAGTTTTTAAAGGTTGTAAATTGCACCATAAGAAATTATGCATCTTTCTCTCACAGATCACCTGGTAGGTTTGAACTCAATGCCTTTGGGTTAACAGTCTAACTCTTTATTACTAAGTCACTGTGTTCCCTAATTATGACTTAAAACTTAATAGCACTAGGCTTTATCAAACAATATCATTAGTGTCACGTGCAAGTAAAATATTGCTAAAGATTATCGAAAAATGGCTAGAATAGTACAGTGACATAGAGCTGTCAGAAGTTCAAGATGAATTTTGAAAAGGTTATGACACCAGGGATATCAGTGTTGATGTCAAATGAATGCTGCCTGAAGCAGAGAATTCCAGAAGAATGTCTATTGCATTTCATAGACTGTTGTTGTTGTTATGTGCTGTCGAGTCGCCTGCGACTCATAGCGACCCTATGTACAACAGCCCTAAACTCCGCTCTGTCCTGTGCCAATCGCACTGTCTCTGACACTCC
>NW_006399788.1:1253402-1268377 GCF_000299155.1 Elephantulus edwardii | reverse complement strand
ATTTCAAACACATCAGCTGATGGTAGTTCCTTATGTTGGGATCAGTGTCTCTGAAGTTTAGTTGCAATATTTATTGGTCAAAGATGATGCATCCTGTAGAATTGCTGAGTAGATAGGTTTTTCTTGGCCCGAGGGACCCAACTCCAGCCAGTCAGATCCGAGCCTCTGCTTTGACCTTTCTGCCGGAACGGATGTCACGTGCTTCTGGCGTCTCCGATTACCTGGGAAGATGGGAGGGTCTGCGGGGGTCTGGCAGCTTTCCTGTGAGGCACCCAACTCCAGCCAGTCAGATCCGAGCCTCTGCTTTGACCTTTCTGCCGGAACGGATGTCACGTGCTTCTGGTGTCTCCGATTACCTGGGAAGATGGGGGGGGGTCTGCAGGGGTCTGGCAGCTTATATTTGACTGGGTGGATCATAACAAATTATGACTAACATTGAGAAGAATGGGAATCACAGGATTCTTAATTGTGCTCATCTATAGCCTATACCTAAACCTAGAAGCTGTTGTCTGAGCAGAGCAAGGGAACACTACATGGTTTAACATCAGAAAAAGTGTGCATCAGGATTGAATCCTTTCTCCATACCTGTTGAATCTGTATGCTGAACAAATTATTTGAGAAGTTGGACTCTACGAAGAAGAATATGGCATCAAGATAGGAGAAGACTCACCAACAACCTATGTTATGCAGATGGTACAATTGTGCTTCCTGAAAGCAAGGAGGCCTTCAAACGCTGCAGGAAATCAGACTTCAGGTTTCAGTAGGGATTGCATCTCAACATCAAGAAGACAAAAATCCTCATTACTGAACTGATAAGCAACATCATGATAGATGAAGAAAAGACTGAAATTCCAATAATTTTCTCTTCCTTTGCTCTGCAATCAGCATCCTTTGGTACCAGTAGTCAGGAGATCAGGAGACGTATTGCAATGGGAACGTACACTGTCTGAGACCTCTCCAAATTACTCAGGAGTAATGATGGCAGATTGAAGACCATGTTGTGTCTGATTCAGGCCATTGTCTTTTCAATCTCTTGCTTTGCAACTGAAAGTATGACAATAAATAGGGTGGCAGAAGAAGAATTGATGCTTTTGAGTTATGATGTTGAAGAAGAGCACTGACTATCCCAAGGACTGCCAAATGAACAAACAACTATGTATTGGAGAAAATGCAGCCAGGTTACCCCTTGGAGGCAAAAGAATGGCAAAGCCTAGTCCAATATATTTTGGACATGTAGCTCAGTGAGGATATTCCTTGGAAAGGGACATCATGCTAGGAAACTTGGAGGGTCAGACAAAGAAATGAAGATACTTGATGAAATAGACTGACAGTAATGGTTTCAAGTGTGTCAGAGATGATGAGAAGGTGACACAAGATAAGACAGGTTTCAGATCCGATGTTCACAGGGTCACTATGAGTCATACTAACAGCAACAATAGCAATGCTAACGAATTTGAAAATTTGTGTTCTCTGCAAACCCCACAAATCCACTTCTACTCATTCATCCTTGAAACAATTTCATACACAAAAAATAAATGCACATGGATGATATTCTTCAAAATGAAAAGTAGTCACAAAAGGAAAACCCTTTAATTAATTTAATTGATGTCAAGTTCTTGAATCATGCCAAACTTAAAATGGTAGATATTATAACTATATATTATATTCAGGAAACTCTGGTGGGTTATAGTCTGTGGGGAGTTGTACTGCTAACTCAAAAGCAGTGCCTCTCTGGCAGTTCAAATCCACCAGCAGCTCTGCAGGAGAAAGATGAGCAATATTGCTCTTTGGAGGAAAGGAATTTGAAGCTCTGTCTCCCATACATTGTGTATTTTTCCAGGAGGATCTGGTTCTCAGAAAAGGACATTGTGCCTGGAAAGGTGGAGGGAAAGGGAAGGAGAGGGAGACCCTGAATGGGATGGACTAACAGTGATTTGGGGTAATGGGAGCAGGTGTTCATTGACAGTGTGACAGGCTCTGAATAGGGCAAGGTTTGTTGTTAGGTGCTGTTGAGTTGTGAACAACTCATAGAGACCCTGTGAACAACAGATCTCAACATTGTCCTATCCCATGTCATCCTCACAATCTTTGACACATTCAAGCCCACTGCTGCAGTCACTGTGTCAAGAATCTTCCCATCTTTTGTCATCCTTTCACCTCCCAAAGTATGATGTGCCTCTTCAAGGAATAACTTCTCTTAGCAACATTCCCGAAGTATGTGAGATCATCTCTGCCTCCACGTAGCAGTCTAGCTGTGCCTTCTCCAAGATGTTTGTTTGTTCTTTGTCCACGGGATCCATGTCTTCTCCAGAACCACGCTTCAAAGGCATCAATTCTTTATGCTCACTTTGGCGGCACATACATCAAAATTGGAGCAATACAGAGAAGATTGGTATAGTCTCTGTGTAAGGATAACATACAAAGCCATCAATTATTTTTCTGTCATCCTTAGTCATTGTCCAGCTCTCAGATACATAGCAAGTAACTGAAAAGACCATGGCCTGAATCAGGCACTTGTTTGTCCTCAAACTGACATCATTATTCTACAATAATTCCACAGGTAGGGAGGGAGTTTTAAATGAGAAAGGAATATGTGATGGCACAATGGTTAAGTATTTGGTTACTGAACAGTCAGTAATAGAAACGTCACAGCTGCTCTGTAGGAGAAAGATGAATTAATCTGCCTCTGCAAAGCTTTACAACCTTGAACATCTGTAAGGGAGTTTTGTGGTTTCCTATACGGTCACTATGAATTGTAATTGACCGGACAAAAATGGATATCTGAGTGCAAAACAAATATACAGTCATAGCTCTACAGAAACCACAGGTTAAATCTGGTGCTGTTCAAGCCTTTCTATCACTTTCCAGTACGTTCAACTCTCAATCTATCTTGTAAAATGTCCATAACATTCATAAGATTTTGTGCTTGAAACAGTGAAGTACAATCACAATTACCTATCATTTGATGAGATCAAAGTTCCATTTTATAGCTTCTGATTTCATCTCCTTGGTTAAGGGTCTAGATTTTATGATTTCAAGAGCACCTAACCCTTTAGCAATTAAGAAAGTAAGACTCATAACGTTATTCTAGCCTGAAAGGGAGTGCTGATGGTGCAATTGCTGCAGACTTGGTCTCCTCATCCAAAGATTATGCCTCTCATGCCTCCCTGGTGATTCAAATCCACCAGTGACTCCACAGGAAAAGGATATGCACTCTCCTCCCATGAGATTTACAGCCTAAGAAACGTGAGGGAGAGTCAGCTATGCATCATTTTGACCCGATAACAATGAGTTTGTGTTTACTCTCACTTCAGATCTACCTGAATTAAATGTTCTTCCTCGATCAATTCAGATGGTAGGATTAAAAAAAAAAACAAAAACAAAAAAACCTACATGACTTTAAAGAGAGAAATATTGGCATTAATAATAAATTTTCATTTTTAAAGCCCCCTATGATGCCCCAGATGCTTCCATTTGGGTTTAATACACACACAAAAAGAGATGGGTATGCTAAGAAAAGCTCTATGGGACAATTTTACTCTGGCAAATGGAGGCACTATGAGTTGGAATTGATTTGATGCTACTCAACAATGATTAGAGAGATAGTATTAATGCCTTCAGGTTTCAGAAATTCAGAGACAATTTTGCATACTACTTTGAATTAATAATTAGCTACTTAAACACAGTGGCATCCACTTCGTAAACAATATGACTGTGGAAACTCTATGAATTTTGAGAAACAACAATAGTTATAGAAAGACTTCAGGTCTTTTCTTCATAGTGTCACTATAAGTCGTGCTCGATTTGATGACAATCAACAACAAGAAGGAAACACATTCTGCAGATTAGGAGAGCTGTCATTCTCCATGAGGTGTTTTAAGAACACCTTTACCTCAGATGAAGCATTAAATCAGATGTCAAAGAACTAAACACCACAAAGAAGCAAGCAGAAACCATGGAAACTTACTTGGTTATCTGTCAAATGATGTGAATCATATTTCATCAAAACAAAATGTCAATATTTTAAGCTCTGAAATGGCTTCATTAACTTGACCCAAACCTTTAATCACTGGATCTAGAACTAGAATTTAGAATCTGGTGCTGGATGTCATCTAAGTTGTTGTTGGTGTTGTCTGGTGTAACCCATCACTCATTCTTTGGCTAACCCAATAATTTGCTCTAGCTTCATTGAATATTCTTCTGATTGCTGTTGTTAGGTGACATTAAATTGTGTATGACTTACAGTAAACCTAGGTACAATGTCTCTGAACCTTGCCCTATCCCGTGCCATCCTCATGATCTCTGCTATGCCGGAGGCCCTTGTTACAGTCACTGTGTCAATCAACCTAGAGGGTTTTCCTCTCTTTCTGTTCCTCTACCTTTCCCAGCATGATGTCCTTTTTCAAGGACTGGCTCCTCTAGGATGGGTGGAAGATCTATCAACAATCTGCGTTATGCGGATGACATAACACTGCTTGCTGAAACTGAGGAGGACCTGAAGCGCTTGCTGCAGAGGGTCAAGGACTGCAGCCTCCTATATGGATTGAGGCTCAGTATCAAGAAGACAAAGATTCTCACCACTGGACCAATTGGCAGTATCATAATACATAGTGAAGAGATTGAGATTGTTCACAGCTTTAGTCTGCTTGGCTCCACAGTCAACACTCTTGGCACCAGTAGCCAGGAAATTAAAAGGCACATTGCGATGGGAAAGTGTGCTGTTAGGGACCTCTCCAAAATACTGAAGGGCAATGGTGTCTCTCTGGAGACTAAGGTACATCTGATACAGGCCACGGTCTTTGCAATCACTTGTTATGCATCAGAGAGTTGGACAATGACTAGGAAGGATACAAGGAGAATTGATGCCTTTGAGCTGTGGTCCTGGAGAAGAGTATTGAGTGTACCGTGGACTGCTAAGAAAACAGATTCATCTTAGAAAGGGTTAAACCAGGCTGCTCCTTGGAGGCAAAGATTCTGGGGCTTCGTCCGACATACTTTGGACATGTTGTAAGGAGGGACCAGTCCTTGGAGAGGGACATCATGCTTGGGAGGGTGGAGGGCAGGCGCAGGAGGGGAAGGCCCTCTATGAGGTGGACTGATTCAGTGACTGGGATAATTGGGATGGGTGTGTCAGAGACAGTGCGATTGGCACAGGACAGAGCAGAGTTTAGGGCTGTTGTACATAGGGTCGCTATGAGTCGCAAGCAACTCAATTGCACATAACAACAACAACAACAGCTCCTCCAGACAACATACCCATAATATACATGAGATTAAATTTCACTATCTTGGCTTCTAAGGAGCACTTGGTTTGTGGTGTGTTGGTTTTGGGGTTTTTTTTATTTCTCCTTTGCAGTCTCTGGGATATTTAATACTCTTCTCCAACACCATAATTCAAAGACATTTAATTATTCTTCTGTCACATTTATTCATTTTCCAACTTTGGGATGCATATGAAGTACTTGAAAAGACATGGCCTGCCTCAGGCACAACTTAGTCTTTAAACTGGCTTCCTTCCTCTTTAACACTTTAGAGAGATTCTTGAAAGCAGATTTTCCCAATGAAACAAGTCTTTTTATTTCTGTTACCCTAGGTGCTGTTTGTGGATCCAAGCAAAATTAAATAATTAAAAAAAAGTGCAACAATGAATGAGTGGAAGCCCAAAATCTCTGTAAATGTTTATGAAAATTAATAAAATATAATTATAGAAAAAAAAAAACAATTTACATTCCCCGCCCCCATCTATCATGATGTTTGTTCTCTTAATAGTCCATTGTGTGTTAAATACTCCTCTCCAGCACTGCACCTCAAAGGCATCAATTCTCCTTCCATTATCCCTAGTCATTGTCCAGCTCTCTGATGCATAGCAAGTAATTACAAAGACTGTGGCCTGGAAAACAAACAGGTTCGTCTTAGAGAGGATGAAACAAGGCTGCTCCTTGGAGTCAAAGAGTCTGAAGTTTCGTCTAACATAGTTTGAACATGTTGCAAGGAGGGATCAGTCCTTGGAGAGGAACGTCATACTTGGGAGGGTGGAGGAACAACACAAGAGAAAAAGATCCTTAATGAGATGGATTGATTCAGTAACTGGGGTAAGGGGGTAGGTGTGTCAGAGACAGTGATATTGACACAGGATAGAGCAGGGTTTAGGACTGTTGTACACAGGGTTGGTATGAGTCACAGGTGACTCGATGGCACATAACAACAGCAACAACAACATCATGATGTTGTCTACTGGGCCAGTGAGTGAACTTTTTTCCTTGATGTTAGGATGTGATCCACATTGAAGGCTGTATGTAGTCTTTGATATTTTGCAGTAAGTGCTTCAAGTCCTCTTCACTTCCAGCAAGAAAAGTTGTGAAATCTGCATAATGCAGGTTGTTGAAGAGACTCCCTAAAATCTTAGTAATATATTCTTCTTCATGTAGCTGCGCTTCTCACATGATTTGCTCAACATACATGTTTAATAGGTATAGAGAAAGAGTATAATACTGATACACATTCTACCTGATGTTAAGCCATGCTGTGTTACCTTGTTCTATTTTGACAATTGTAATCTAGCAATTGTTTGTTGTTGTTATTGGTTACCATTGAGTACGACGCATAGCAACCCTATGAACAAATGATCTGAACCCTGTTCTATCCTGTGCCATCCTCACACTTCCTAACACACAAAAGCCCATTGAAGCAGTCACTATGTCAATCCATCTGGTTGAGGGTCACCGTCTCCTTCGTCAGCCCTCCACCCTTCCCAGCATCATGTCTCTCTCCAAGGAATAGCTCCTCCTAGCAACAGGTCCAAAGTATGTGAGGTGAAGCCTCATCATTCTTGCCTTCAAAGAGCACTCCAGCTCTTGGCTGTCCATGGGATGGTCAGTGCTCTTCTCCAACAGAAATGATTGTATAAAACAAAATGTACATGAATGAAACAATGATCCACAAAGTCAGATGCCTTTGCATAGTCAATAAAATTCAGATAGATATCTTTCTGGTAGTCTCTGCATTCAGCCAAGATTCATCTGACATCAGTATTGGTGATGTCATGGTCTCTTCTGAATCTAGATTGAATTTCTGGCAGTTCCCTGTTTGTGTACTGTTCTATCTGTTTGCTTTTTAAAATACTATTCATAAAAATTTTACTTACTTATGATATTAATGATATTGTATAATAATATCACCATTCTATTGGCTCATCTTTCTTGGAATTGGAAACTAGTATGGATATTTTTCAGTCAGTTGACCAAGTAGTTGTCTTCCAAATATCTTGGTTTAGACTAGTGAGCATACCCACAGTTGCATCTATTTGTTGAAATATAGCAACTGGTATTTCATCAGTTCCTAAAACCTTATTTTTGCTAATGCCATCAGTGCAGCTTCAACTTCTTCCTTCATTATTATTGACTCTTGATCATACACAACTTCCAGTGTTCTTAAAGCAAATAAAAATAAAAATGCAGCCAACTCAAAGTCTACTGCTACTTCAAGTGTGGAAGAAGTTCAGTGAAGTCTATCAACTTCACAATTGAATTATAGAATATGATGTTTCTTTAGGAGATGTTAGAAGATGTCATCTTTTAATTTTTAAATAGACATTGTTTCATTCATGTACATTTTGTTTTATACAATTAATTCTGTACATTATATATTATACAATTCATATTGATCTATGACTTTTATTCCCCTCATTTCACTAAATCCTCATCACACCTAACCTATCAATTCACAGCTCCCATCCAATCACTAAGCTCTACTGTCCTAGTGATGTTTTTCCATATCCCTTTGTTGTTGTTGTTAGGTGTCATTGAGTTGAGTATGACCCACAATGATCTTCTGAGTAACAGATCTGAACCGTGTCCTATCCTGTGTCATCCTCACAATTCCTGACACACTAAAGGCCATTGTGGTAGTCACTGTGTAAATCCACCTGTTTGAAGGTTTTCCTCTCCTTTGTTGACCCTTCAGCTTTCCAAGCATTGTATCCCACCTAGCAACATGCTCAAAATATGTGAGGTGAAGCTTTATCATTTTTGCCTTTCAAAGAGCACTCTGGCTGCACCCTCTCTAAGACAGGTTTGTTTGTTCGGCTGTCCACGATATGTTTAGAACTGTTTCCCAACACCACAGCTTAAAGGCATCAATTCTTCTCATATCATCCACATCCATTGTCCAGATCTCAGATGCATAGCAAGTAATCGGAAAGACCACGGCCTGAGTCAGACACACCTTAGTCCTCAAACTGACATCGCTACTCCTCAATAATTTGGACAGATACCTAACTACACATATATATCTTGTTTCTATTTGGTAATTGCAATAGGCTTATTGTCCTTATCACACTACTTTTCAGGATTATCTTCCTTTGTCCTGATTTTTATAGTGTTCTTTGTTGATACGTTCTATACATTGTTTATACATTCTATTTCTATGCTCCCCCTCTTCCCTCTCAGTTACCCTCCTATATTCACAGTAGTCTTATGCTGTATTTATCCCTTTGTGAGTTATTTCACTCAATATAATGCTTTGTAGACTCTCTCATGTTGTGCTGCATTTTACAAATATGTCATTGTTCTTTAGTGCTGCATACTATTCCATAGTGTGAATATACCAGTTTCTCTTCCTTAGTTTGTTGATGGACATTTGTTTAGTTTCTATTTTCTAGATATTGTGAATAGTGTTGTTATGAACATAGGTGTACATATTTCTATTCGTGTTTTAGCTCTGATTTCCTCCTGGTATATTTTTATAAGTGAAATAGGTAGGCTATATGGTATTTCTATGTTCACTTGTTGAGGAAACACCCACTGCCTTCCATAATGATTGTATCATTTTTTAAATCCTACAAACAGTCATGAAAGTGTCAATCTCTCCTCATCCTGCTCAACATTTATTGTTTGCTGTCTGGTTAAACTTTGGTACTGATGCTGCAAAGAGATGGTATGTCATTTTTGTTTTGTTTTGCATTTCTCTGCACCTCTTCTTGAAGCTGTAGTTTTGGTAGAAGAAATGGTATACAATCAATAAATATATTATGTCACTTCAAAATATTAGGCCATTACTTAAGTCTTTCTGTTGAAAATAAAATGAGAGCAATAGAACACAAAACAATAAACAGTACATCTTGAACACTGAACAGCTATCTTCAACAGCTAACCACATGGTATAGGACCCAGGGAACCCAAGAGGGTGATGGCAGTGACAACATCATAGACAACAGCTGGAAAATTTGTGAAATGGAATTAAAACATCATATAGGAAGAGCAAGAGAATGCATAACTGCAGTGCACCATGGCTGTCTTGAACATCACTCTTTTGATTGTTGATATTGTTGTTAGGTGTCATCTAGCCAGCTACATCTCATAGATATCCTATGAACAACAGAGCTGAACCCTATCCTATCATGTGCTATACTCACCTCTTTAACATAGTTGAGACCATTGCTACAGTCACTGTGTCAACTATCTTTTTGAGGGTCTTCCTCTCTTTTGCTGACACTTCACCTTCCCAAGCATGATGTCCTTTTCCAAGGACTGGCCCCTCCAAATAACATGTCCGTAATATGCAAGATAGAGTTTCACTATTCTTGACTTTAAGAAGCATCCTTGTTTCATTTTAATCAGGCTAGACTTGTTTGTTCCCTTAATAGTCCATAGGATATTCAGTACTCTTCTCCAACAGCGCAATTCAAAAACATCAATTCTTCTGTCATTGTTAGACATTTACCAACTTTAAGATGGATAGCAAGCAGTTGAGAATGTAATGATCTATATCAGGTGTGCCTTTTCCCTTTGTGCTTAGAAATGTAAAGAGGAGGAAAGATTATGTATGTCTTTTTTATTATACATTATTCATACATTGTGTGCCTATATTCTTTTTACAGACATTTATGCAGATATATGTAGACGAGAGCCTCAAATACAAAGTATTTTAGACTAATCATAGAGAAAATCAACCTGAAATTAGGAGATCTTTCAAAATACTATTCACTTTAGACTGAAATCAAGGGACCTTCAAAGAGAGAATATCATTTAAGATGCCAGTTTGGTTATTTCCTCCTGGGTGGCAGTTACAAAAAAGTGTCCCTGAAGCAAACTAGTGCCCTCAGGTTGAAACAAGTGGCTTCACATCACTTCACAAGCTCCCTAAAGGCTTCTGGACCCAGACATACAAATGCCTGGCTCTGCTACTAATCTGCCATCCTGAAAATGTCAAATGCCTTCATCTCTGATTGGCAGTTCCCTTAACAGTAAGATGGAGTTAATAGTGTTTTACCTTGCTACAGGTTTTCAGTGGGTTCAAATGAGAATGAAAGAAACATTAAATACAACACATGTAACACAGTAGTTGATTTAAACATGTATGCTGTCCCACTCTGTTCAGTGTTAATCATGCAGATAATCACACAGATTCCCTTTGTTTGGGCATGGGAACAAGTCTAGAATGGAAAAATCAAAATAGTGCCAGGTAAAATGACTAAAAATTTAGACATTAAGATTAATCTCAAGACTACAATCTAGAAGATCAGAGTAACATCAGAAGAGTCCACATTCTGGTTCCTGAATCACTATGGCACCAGAGCTTCAAACATATTCTTGTGTAGCAAAAATACTGTTTTTCTCCCAAAAGAAAAAAAAAGGTATTTTTAAAAAACTGTGCAAATTGTTCTGATAATGTATTTCTAATCTTCTGGGTGGAATGTTACCCTTACTTGCAGTCAATAAACTCACCAATCTCAATGTGGTTTTGCAACATAGCCATGCTCTTGATATAAGGTGTCATCAAGCTGACTATGTCTCTACGTGATCCTGTGGACAATGGATCTCAACCTTGCTCTATTCTGAGCCATGCTCACAATATCTAACAAGCTCCAGCCCATTGTTACAGTCACCGTGCCAGTCTATCTCATTGAAGGTCTTCCCATCTTTCACTGACTCTACCTTTCCCAGAATGGTGGGGTTTTTTTCCCCCAGAGACTGGCCATTCCTGACAACATGCCCAAAATGGGTGAGACAAAGTTTCACTATCTTCACCTGTAAGGAGTGCTCTTACTGCACTTCTTCCAAGACAAATTTGTTTACTTTTTCACTCTTCATGGTGTATTCAATAATTTTCTATGCTATCACAATTAAAATGCATCAGTGTCAATAGTGATCAAAATTTCTACCATTTAAGTTGTGTTTCTGTAAAGTTTTCACCTTCAGTTAGATAAAAGAAAGTGTGTGAGCAATACAGTACCATGTCTTCAGCAAAGAAAATAGAAGAGAGTATCTTGGCATAAAGCAAAGAGTACCAGAGGAATGTTTATCTGTGTTTCATTGACTATGCAAAGACATTTTACTGTGTGGATCACAGGCTAATCTTGAGGAAAATGGGAATCCCAGAACACTTGATTGTGCTTATGCAAAACATAAACTTGGACCAAGAAGCAGTCCTCAGAACAGAGCAAGGAAACACCGCATGGTTCAAAACAAGGAAAGGAGATCAGGTATGCATCCTGTCTCCATACCTTTTCAATCTATATGCAAAACAGAACATTCAGGCAGCTGGGCTTTATAAGGAGGGATGTGGCATCAGGATTGGAGGAAGACTCATCAACAGCCTGCATTATTCAGATGGCACAACCTTGCTTGCTGAAACTGAAAAAGACCTGAAGTGTTTGCTACAGAAGGGCAAGAACTGTAGTTTTCAATATGGATTGAGATTCAACATCAAGAAGACAAAGATTCTCACCACAGGGCAAATTGGCAGCACCATGATAGATGGAGAAGAGGTTGTTAACAATCACAGCTCTTTCAGCACAACAATCAGCACTCTTCACACCAGCAGAGGAAATCAAAAGACAAATTGCAGTGGGAAAATCTGCTGTCATGGACCTCTCCAGAGAGCTGAAAAGCAACAATGTCATTCTAGAGAGTAAGGTGCTCCTATTCCAGGCCATGATCTTAACAATTACTTGTTATGCTTCAGAAAACTGGACAATGACTAAGGATGTCAGAAGAAGAATCATGTCTTTGAATTACGATGCTGGAAAAGAGTCTTGAATATACCATGTACTACCAAGCAAACAAATAGATCTATCTTGGAGAAGGTGAAACCAAGTTTGTCCTTGGAGGCTAGGATTTTGAAGCACCATCTCACTTACTTTGGGCATGTGGGCAGGGGAGATCAGTCTTTGAAGAAGGACATCATGCTCAGAAGGTGGAGGAACAGCACAGGAGAGAAGATCTCAGATGAGATGGATTGATACAGTAACTGAAGCAATGGGGGTTGATGTGTCAAAATTAGTGAGACTGGCTCAGAACAGGACAGAGTTCAGAGCTGTTGTACTATGAGTCACAAGTGACTCGATGACATATAACAACAACAATAACAGCATCTCAGCATGTTGAAATTAAAGTCTTCGAATGTTTTAAGAATCATTCAAAGAAATTGTAAAGAAAATAGGAAGAAAAGTCAGCAGAGGAATACATATTACTCCTCTGCTGCTAATAGAGTTTTCAGAAGCTTGCTATTTAAGAAATGGGTGGCCAATCCCACTTCCTTGTCTATCTCAATCTGGGAGCTTTGCTAAAACCTGTCTACAATGGGTGACTCTTGTGACATTTGACACACAGCTGGTAAAGATTTCAGCATCACAGCAACCTACAAGTTGCCTCAGTACAGCAAACTGACAGACAAGTACTGTACTAATTAGAACAATGTATTCCCCAAATATAACAAACTGACAATTCAGTGTTGTACCTCTAATAGCAAATCCAGCATACAAATATCATGATACCAGATCCAGTTGAAGCCTGCACAGATGTTGCAGAATGTGCTCCTGAGAGGGAGCTGAAGTGTTCTTACTGAGGCTCACACTTGACATGAGGGCATAATGTTCCACAACTGGATTTTAAGGTCACATGGAAGTCTTAGCTAAATCATTGCTGCTAGAGCTTTACACAAGGCCCAAGGGCCACTGTTAATAACAACAACAACAAAAAAATCTGTCTTCCATATCACAACTGCTTTAAATAAGAGGCTTCCAGCCTCCAACCGACTATTAATAAAAAGTCTAAAATTAAGAAAGAAATATGTCAGATGTCAAAGTAAAAGAGCTGAACAGAAGATTTCAAATGGTAAAGTAAAGTTTTATAATGGACTGTGCAGAGATCTGGAATTGAAGAATAAAAGGGTTGTTTTTCAATTGTCTTAGCTGCATTTTTCAAGCTGAAAGAACCTAAAAACAAATTTAAGCCTCAAGTCACAATATTGAAAGATGCCATGGACAATATGTTGAACGATCCAGGAAATAAAAAAAAATATGGAGAAAATACACAATCATTGTACCAAAAAAGAATTGACTGATTTTGAAAAACTTCATGGACCCAAAGAGCAGGAGCCAGTGGTAATGAAGTAAGATGTGGAAGCTGCACTGAAGGCATTGGCAAAAAATAAGGTTCCAGAAATAGATGGGATGCTGATTGACATGTTTCAACTTAAGAAATGCAGCCTTGGATGCACTCACAAGTGTACACCAGGGAAAGCTGTCTGGTCAACTGATTGGAAAAGGTCCATATTTGTTCCTGTTCCCAAGAAAGGTGATCCAACACAATCTGGAAACTATCAAACAATATCATTATGACATGCAAGAAAAATACTGCTGAATATCACTCAAAAATGGGTAGAACAGTATATTGATAGAGAACTGCCATAATTTCAAGCTGGATTTGGAAGAGGACATGGTACCAGGAATAAGCTGAGAATACCAGAAGAATGTCTATTTATGTTTTATTGAGCATGTGCAGGCATTTAACTGTGTAGATCATAACAAAATATGGCTGTTGAGAAGAATGAGAACCCCAGACCATTTAATTGTGCTCATGCAAAACTTATCAAGACCTAGATCAAGAGGCAGTTGTGTGAACAGAGGAAAGGTACACTAAATGGTTTAAAGTTAAGAAAGGACTGTGTCAGGGTGATATCATCTCTCCATACCAATTCAAACTGTATTCTGAGCAAATTATTCAAGAAGCTAGACTCTACAAAGAAGAATGTGACATGAAGATTGAAGGAAGACTTATGAATACTCTGTGTTATGCAAATGATATAACCTTGCTTGCTGAAAGTGAGGAGACTTCCAGCAATTGTTACAGAAGGTCAAAGAATACAGTCTTCAATATGGATGCATCTCAATGTCAAGAAAACAAAAATTCTCACTACTGGACAGATAGGCAACATCTGCACCCTGAAAGGATAAAGGAAAGTGGGTTGTGACCCATATTCTGCTACAGTAACATTTGCAAAATGAAAATACAGATAAACCAACCATCAACCCAAACTTACAGTTTTTAATAGTTTCTCACTGATCTTAAAGAAAGGAAGAAGTCTCTTCTGCCTAAAAATGTCCAATATAGTTTCTCGCCTCCCTGTATCTCCTGCCCCAGTTTCATTCCTCTCTCCTGTAAGGACTCATCATTACAAGCAGACTGGTCTTCTCTCTCTGATTTGGCCTGTTTTATCAGTCACACAGCTTTTGCATATGCTGGTCCCTCTATAAAACTCTGAGTAGTCCATGCAGACTTGTGATTCCAACCCAAAGGCATAAAGTTCAAATCCACCAGTTTCTCTGGGACAGAGAGCTGGGCAGTCTCCTTCCGTGTGATTTACTGTCTCTGAAAATCTGCTGGATTGTCAGCTACAAGTCACTTTTGACTTAACAGTACACAACAAAAGCCACCTCTATATGAAAGCTTCCTATCTCTCCAACTTACCTCATCAATACTTAGATAAATTGCAAATCCCATCTCAAATGCTATTCTCTAAGGGACATTTCCTGAGGGTGCTACCCAAAACCAGGCCATAATTTGTGGGTTTTTATCTCCTTGGCAACTACATATCTTGTAACTCTCTTACAACACTGTAATTATTGATAGGATTATTTGATTAATATTATTTTACTCTCTCACCAGTAAACGCTATCAAGACAAAAGGTCATA
>NW_006399788.1:1251079-1252222 GCF_000299155.1 Elephantulus edwardii | reverse complement strand
ATGTACCTTTTCTTTTTTTTACTGTGACTGTTTTTCTAATGTAGAAAAACAGGTTTACTCTGTTTTTCTGCATTGTTGTTAGGTACTGTCAAGGTGAGTACAACTCATAGGGACCCTATAAACAGCCAACCTGAACCTTGCCTTATCCTGTGCCATCTTCATCATCTCTGAACACTCAAAAGCCATTGCTGAAGTCACCATGTGAATCCATCTCATTGAGAATTACTGTGGGTTTAACATGTTTCTAGCAAATCTCAATGGGGAAAAATGCTTTCTTAGGTTTTCTTTATACAGTCTTCTAAAAGAGCTTAAATTTAACAAAGCCAGCTAGGTAAAATAGCTTTATCAAAATCTGTATGACTCCACCCTATGATTTAGTTGCTTAGGTGTGACTTAAACTCATTCATTTGCCTTAGAATCAATGTCAATTTATGGTGATGCAAAAATCCATCTTGAGTTTCAGAGAAAAATTATGTTCCAAAGGGATTTAAGTGACACTTTTCAGAAGAAATTGTCAGGTACATGTAAATGAACTCAGATCCACACCCGTCCCCTTAGTACATGCATACTTAGTCATCTGCACTATTCACAATCACTGGGGTATGGCTTAAAGATTCTCAGATTACTCTAGTTTTATCAGCATATGAGAATCATTAAGATACACTAATAGACAAAACTCTTCACATGCAATTACAGCCTCTGAAACTAAATGAAGGGGCTCAATTATTAATTGGATCTGATTTGACATCAGCAAGATGAAGAGTGAAAATTGTTCTTGTTGTTATGTGTTGTCAAGTCACCTGCTACTCATAGTGACCCCTCTGAAGCCTGCCCTGTCCTGAGCCAGTCTCACTAACTCCAACACACCTATCCCCATTGCACTACTTACTGTATCAATCCATCTCGTTCGGGGTCTTCCTCCGCTGCACTGTCTTTTAACCCTTCCAAGCACCATGTCCTTCTCCAAGGATCAGTCCCTTCTGGACACATGCTCAAAGTAGATCAGACAGAGTTTCAAATCCCTAACCTCCGAGGAGAAAAGTTATTTCATCTTGTGCAAGACGAACCTATTTGGTTTCTTGGCAGTCCATGGTATGTTGAAGACTCTTCTCCAGAACCACAACCCAAAGGCATCAATTCTTC
>NW_006399788.1:1248498-1249764 GCF_000299155.1 Elephantulus edwardii | reverse complement strand
TTTTTTTAATGGGAATAAACATGGATGTCTTCTAGTCAGTTGGCCAGATACGTTTTCTCCAAATTTCTTGACACAACCTGGGAAGCATCTGTTTGCTGAAACATGTCAATTAAAATCTCATTAATTCCTGAGGTTTTCCTTTTTGCCAAGTCCTTCAGAGCAGCCTAAACTTTCTCCTTCATCACCATTGCCTCTTGATCATATGCTGCTTCTTGAAATTCTTCAGTGTTAGACAGTTCTTTTTGGTACAGTGATTCTG
Organism: Elephantulus edwardii; assembly: GCF_000299155.1. NCBI lineage: Eukaryota > Metazoa > Chordata > Mammalia > Macroscelidea > Macroscelididae > Elephantulus > Elephantulus edwardii. The sequence goes on along the minus strand of NW_006399788.1, from coordinate 1,249,505 downwards.
TATACTCCTATCATTTTATTAAAAATTCACAATTAGGAGATTTATTAAAGACGTTAACAGGTTACAGTTCAGATTGACAAACAAGAGAAAATTTCTCTGTCAGGACAGCTTCTCAAATATGTTTGCAAGTTCTCCAGACTTCAATCTTGTGACTTTAGACCATTGCTATAAAGCTTTCTTAGTCCTGCCAATTATGGTTTCTCCTCCTAGTCTTTCAGGAGGCTCAGACCATGGCTCCTAGTTTGGATTCCATGAGATAGCAATCTCTAGGTCAGTTCTGCCTCATATCAGGTCTCTGGTTCTTTGTGGTGCTACTCCTGCAAGCCTGGTCAGAGTGGCACAGAAATCTTTGGCACCAAGATGTATGCACTGCATTCTCTGTTGGTTTTGTGTTTGGTTTTTTTTTTTTTATGGTGATGAGATCCCCCAAATTTCTGCATCTAAATCTGCTCAATTTCATTATGAGACTAGTTAATCCCCTTGTGGATAGACTAACACAAGTTATTTGCATGATATCACCCATCCACGTGGTAAAGTTGAACTCAATGGTTAGGAAATCCATTTCGAACAATAAACCCACTAGATCACACCAACCAAGCTGGATTTATGTGAATGTGATACACAATGTAACAGATCAATTTTTAGGAATCATATGCATTATGTTCTCTTATTTTTCTCTCTTGTTTCCCACCCTCTAGTCAAGTGCTTAACAGTTTCACAGTAAATTGATTATATAGGTGTGCCTAATCCATGGTCTTCACAATTACTTGTTATGCGCCAGAAAGCTGGACAGTGACTAAGGATGACAGAAGAAGTTGTGGTGCTGGAGAAGAGTCTTGACCATACTGTGAACTTCCAAGAAAACAAATAGGTTTGTTTTCAAGAGGGTGAAACCATGCTGCTCCTTGGAGGCTAGGATTTGGAAGCTCCATCTCACATACTTTGGGCACTTGGCCAGAAGAGACTAGTCCTTGGAGAAAGACATCTTGCTTGGAAGGATGGAAGGA
>NW_006399788.1:1239653-1247493 GCF_000299155.1 Elephantulus edwardii | reverse complement strand
AAAATTCTATAAGAATAACTGAAGCATATATGCAGGTGAATCGCTATGCAGTATAGTACAAACCTTTTCTAAAAGAAAGACACTGTTTCCCTTATAATTAATTTCCCAGTGCAATGTATCTCCTGATCTCCTGACTGCTGATACCAAGGGTATCGATTACGGATCCAAGTAAAATAACATTGTTGACAGTTTCAATCTTTTCTTCATTATCATGATGTTGCCTAGTGGTCCAATGGTGAGAATTTTTGTTTTTATTTCTTGACATTGATATCTATTTGATGGGAGTACAACCAGGCTACTTCTTAGAGTCAAGGATAGTGAAAACCTTATCTCACATACTTTGGGCTTGTTTTCAGGAGGGGGCAGTTGTTTAGGAGGGGAAAAGGCATCATTGCTGGGCACTGTTCTGTCAATGTCAGTGAAAGAGAAGCTCTTTTTTTTCATTTTTTTAATCATTATTATTAAGAGATTGTGGATTTCCATTCATTCATTGTTGCACTTTTCTCCTGGCCCCCCCAAACCTCCAGTTCGCTCTTCTTTAAAAGCAAAAGAAAAACTCCTTCATTGGTATACAATCCCCCCGCACCCTCCCACCCTCACCCAGAGTATACTCCACTCTGCAACCCTCATTCCAAACTCTTAGGATAATCATAATGCCCTAAAATATATTATTTTTAAACTGTTCTCTCCCTCATCGGCTTCAATGCATTATACATAATTTATCCGTTTTTCTCAGACTTACCCCCACCCTGTGTCAGTGACTCTTAAGATGTTGAATTGAAATAGTGATTTCAGCAATGGACTTGAGCATGGCAGAAATCCTTTAATGATGCAGGATAGGGTAAGGTTCAGATCTTTTGTTTGTTATTTTGCTAGAGCTGTCATCAAATTGACTCACTAACATGACAATTGACTTAACAAGGGGCTTAAACAGATTGTTTTTAAAAGTGTGCTCCAGGAGTGAAAATTTTTCCTATTTCTCTCCCACATTTTTTTTAGATTATGGACCTGCCTTTCACTACTCCCTGACTCAGGCTTTCATCTTTATATCCAGAGAAACTTTCTTCACCACTGTACCTCGCCTTCTCATCCCAAACCCCAACTCCATAAAGGCAGGAACTGCATCATATAGAAGGCAACACACTTCATATGCTGGGGTGTGTCAATTATGTGTGTGGTTTCATGTTTCAATGAAAACAGCTAGGTAACTCACCTCAAAACTACATTTCCCAGGAATCTCTGGACTGATTTTGAACTGGATTCTAGAGGTAGGACAGAGTCCAAACTGATAAGTGTCTGGACTGCTTTCTGGACAGCTCCTGCTGGTGATCTGGTTCCCTGTGGGTCCCACAGCAGTTTGGTAAGTATAGTGCAATGGTCTCTTTATTTGGGGATTAAATTTAGTGTGAGGTCAGGAGAAGAAATACTACAACTTACTGAATTTCAATTCCTGAAGTAACTCAGAAAGTTGTTTACTGTTGTTGTTTAAAGGTCCATTAAGGAAGCCTGAATCCTATTCAGGAGTCTGTTTTGAGGTTGGGCTAATTTACTGTGATTTCCCACAAGTTAGCTTGATTATAAGGAATTAATGTTCCATCATTTCTGGCGCCTGGACAACCTGCCACTCTCAGCCTGCTACCAACATGATAAAATTCCCCCTTAGACTCTAGCATGATCCAACCACACCTAAGAGTTCTATTCTATGCTCCTTAAGACATTTTGATCATTAAATACAGGAGTGTCAGAAGTGGATATGAGCTTACTACCAAGAAGTTTAACTGAGCCTGAGAAGGGCATGATCTCTAGGAACCAGAAATAATGGAGAATTAACTTCTTAAAATCAAGATAACTAAGAGCATTAACACACGGTGGGAAATCATGCAATTAGATTGACCCAATCTCAAAAACAGACTCCAGAATAGGCTTCCAGTCTTCCACCAGGGGCTGTTTGGGGTTCTGGTTCCTTTGCCCATTTTCATTTTTTTCAATTGGGTTGTTTTCCTTTATATTGTTGTGCTCGAGTATTTTATAAATTCTAGATATAAGTCCCTTATCAGACATATCATTACCATATATATTTTTTTTTCCAGTCTGTGGCTTCCCTTTTTACCCTGTTGGAGAAGTTTCTGGATGTGCATAGGGATTTTATTCTTAGAAGGTCCCATTCATCTATTTTATTCTCTCCTGGTTGTAGGTTTCTCAGGATGCTTGGAAGACTATTTTAAAAAGATGTCATCATATTTCCCTTTTACTAGGATAGTTTTTGTTAAGAAATCAGGGTTTAGTTTGATTGGCTTTATAGGTTTTTTGTACTTCTTTGTAGATCACACCCGTCTTGCTTTACCCTGATTTATCCTTTTATTTTATTTGTACACCTGGTTTGGTGTAGCAGGTTTAGCACTGTGGTAATTAGTTTGACAACAGTAAGCACTTAAGAGCTCTGAGTGGATTAGCTAGCAGATGGGAGGGTAGGAATTGGTCTTTGCACTGGTTGTATAGATCACCTGAAGGTGAACTGGGTGTGTGTTGGCTGTCATCTGTTACCAATCCAGGAAGTACTGTATACACTTGCCCAATGGGTGGGGCAGCAGGTGAGGTGTGGCTGGGAATTTGGCATCATCATTGCTTCCTACCAGATTGAGAGGGAAGGTGGAAACTAAAATTAAAAAAATAAGGAAAAAAATAGGTAAGTAGGATGATTAAAAAGAAACAAACAAAAGCATGGGAAGAGGTAAAGTTGTATTGCAGGAAGTACAAACATTTGTCTCCAGCTGTGGAAATGGTGTGTCCGGCACAGCATCTGTAGGGATAGGTTTTGCTAGAGATAACAATTGTGGAGAGCCCAGTTTACAGCAGCGTGTACCACCACCGACCACAGAGAGCTGTCGTGTGACAGTGTGTGCATGCTGCCAACTCAGGAGCTTGGGTATGTGGTGTATAACCCATGAGAGCAGAGCTTCCCAAACCAAGAGCTGGTGAGTATGCAATTTTCCACCTGTGGATGTGTGTCACAGGTTCCTGGAAAATCAAGGCAAGTGGACCAAGCAGATTCCCAAATGAGGAAGACTTATTATGGGGCATCACAACATACAATTGGCTAGGAGCAGGGGAGCTGTAATTCTAATCACTGGGAGAGTATGGAGTGTAAGGGGGGATGCACTTCAATCACTGTTTACTAGTGTGGGCATCACTGCAATTCTAGGAGAGTGAAGCAAGATATCTGTTTCCTATTCCAACTCGTTACAAGTGAAAAGGTCAAACAGAGTTCTGCTGGGAAACAAACAAAAAAAACCCAACAAAACAAACATAAAAACAAAACCCACACAGTGAGAGCATTCTCCATGAGCCAGATCCTAAATTTGTATTTCCAACCCCTTAAAGTGGGAAGAAGCCATGCTGCCAACTCAAAATCAAGCAGTTCAAATCCACCAGCTGCTTTGTGGCAGAAAGATGAGAGGTCTCCCATGCAATTTACAACCTATGAAAACCTGTAAGGGGTCTACTATGAGTTGATTCCAATTTGACAGCACGTAACAGCAACAAAGTGGAGTAAAAGAAATGTTTGTTTGTCAAACCTGTCCACTTGAGGCATCTTGTTATAGCAGCTCTAGAAAACCTAGAGAATAGCCTTTTGGTATGTGATTTATTGAATGGACTAAAAAAATTAATGGAAATTAATAAGAAAGGGCAATTCCTAATCAGAAATTGAAAGATTGCTATAAAAGATGAATGGATGGCAGACCACCATGGAACCCCAAGTATTCACATATCTGTGGTGCCCCATTACTATCATAGTCTCTCACCAGAGGGCTCATTCACAATAAAAACCATGTAGACCTTAAATAACTGTGTAAAGCTCAACCAGGAGGAGAAAAGCCATGATGTCCAGTAAAAAGAACTATCCTAAGAATAGGTCTATGCTGTCTTCCTAATGTGGAACTTTGAGAAAGTTTCAGGGGAAAATTAAGTGGAGCATGTACCGTTGATGCAATGTACTCTTCTGTATCTCTTCTTGATACAAGGAACTCTTTCGTTTTTGTTGTTGTTGTAATTGATATGTGCTGTCAAGTTTCTTGCAACTCATAGCAACCCGATGTACAACCGCTCTGCATCCAGCTCTATCTTGAGCCTACCTTACTGACTCTGAAACACCCACCCTCATTACTCCAGTCATTGAGTCAATCCATCTCATTGGGGGTCTTCCCCTTCTGCCCTCTGCTGTCCCTTCACCCTCTAAATCTTAATGTCCCTCTCCAAGGATTGGTCCTTCCTTGTAACATGCTCAAATTATTTCAGACAAAGTCTTAGAATCCTTGCCTCCAAGGAGCAGCCTGGTTTCACCTTCTTTAGGATGAACATATTTTTTCTCTTTGCAGTCTATGGTATATACAACACTCTTCTCCAGCACCACAGTTCAAAGGCATTAATTCTCCTTCCATCATCCTTAGTCATTGTCCAGCTTTCTAATGCATAGCAAGCAATTGTAAAGACCATGGCCTGGATCAGGCGCACTGTAGTCTCCATACGGACATTATTGCTCTTCAGCACTCCGGAGAGGCCCCTGACTTTCCCAATGTAATTCATCTTTTGATTTTCTGGCTGTTGTACCAACAGTGTTGATTGTAGAGCCAAGCAAATTAAAGCTTTTAACAATTCCAATCACTTCACTGATGCTGCTAATTGGCCCAGTGGTGAGAATCTGTTTTCCTTATCTTGAGCTTCAGTCCTTGACTCTCTACAGTAAGTGCTTCGGGTCCTCCTCAGTTTCAGTAAGCAAGGTTGTGTCATCTGCATAATGCAGGTTGTTGATGAATCTTTCTCCAATCCTGATGCCACAATCCTCCTCGTAGAGCTGAGACTCCTGGGCGATCTGTTCCAAAAATAGGTTGAAAATGTGTGGAGATAAGACACATCCCTAGCATACACCTTTCTCAATTTTGAACCAGGCAGTGTTTCTTTGCTCTGTTCTGACGACTGCCTCTTGATCCAAGTTTAGGTTTTGCATAAGCACAATCAAGTGTTCTGGGATTCCCATTCTTCTTAGAGACAGCCACACTTTATTGTGATCCAGACAGTCGAATGCCTTTGCATAGTCAATGAAACACAGATAGACATTCCTCTGGTGCTCTCTGCTTTTAGCCAAGATGCATCTAACACCAGCTACAATATCCCTAGTATTATGACGTTTTCTAAACCACACCTGCACATCTGGCAGTTCTCTGTTGCTGTGTTGTTTCAGTCATTTTGGAAAATTTTAAGCAGAATCTTGCTTACATGTGATATTAATATATTTTTTTTTAAATTTCTGCATTCTGTCAGGTCACTTTTCTTTGGAATGAGAACAAATATAGATCTCTTCCAGTCAGTTGGCCAGGTGTTTGTCCACCAGATTTCTTGACACCTCTTGGTGAGCACATCCAGGGCAGTGTCTGTCTGTTGAAATTTGTCATTTGGTATGCCATCAACTCCTGGGGCCTTTTTTTTTGCCAATTCCTTCAGAGCAGCTTGAACTTCTTTTATCACCATAAGCTCTTGCTCATACATTGTTTCATGAAGTTCTTCTGTGTCAGTCAATTCCTTCTGGTACAGTGACTCTGTATACTCCTTCCGTCTTCTTTTAATGCTTCCTGGATCATTCAGTATTCTGCCCAGAGCATCATTAAGCATTGCAACTCGAGGCTTGACTTTTTCTTCAATTCTTTCAGCTAAGAAATGCTAAGAGAGTTTGGCCCTTTTGATTTTCTGACTCCAGATCTTTGCACATTTTTGCATTGTCTTCCTGTGCTGCCCTTTGAAATCTTCGGTTCAGCTTCTTACTTTTGTGATTTTTTTATTTCTTCCTTTTTCTTTGGCTTCTCGGCACTCTAGTGCAATATTCTGAGTTTCATTTGACATCCATCTTGATCTTTTTTTCCCTCCTCTGCCTTTATAAGATCTTTTGCATTCTTCATGGGTGATATTATTGATATCCTCTCACAACTCATTTGGTCTTTGCTCTTCGGTGTTCAAGGCCTCAAACCTGTTGCTAAGATAGTTTTGAAATTCGAGTGGGATAGACTCAAGGTCAAATTTTGGTTCCTGTGGATTTCATTTTCTTCAACTTCAACTTGAGCTTTCATATGAGTAGTTGGTGGTCTGTTCCACACTCAACACCTGACCTAGTCTTCATAGTTGACATCAAGCTTTTCCAGATATTCTTCCCACAGATGTAGTTGATCTGATTCCTTTGCATGCCATCAGGTGAAATCCATGCACATAGTCTGTGTTTATGTTTCTTATAATAAGTATTTGCAATGCATAGGCCATTGATTGATTGTACAGAATTCTATCATTCTGTTTCCAACATCATTTCTGTCAACAAGTCCATGTTTTCTTTTCTTACTATTGATTCTTTTTCTGTTTCCAACTTTTGCATTCCAGTCACCTATTTTATTAATGCATCTTGATTGCATGTTTGATTGACTTCTTACCACAAAATTTGGTAGAAGTCCTCCATTTCCTCCTCTTTGGCTATAGTTGTTGGTGCATATATTTGAATGATAGTGGTATTCACAGGGCTTCCTTATCTGCATATAGATATTATCCTGTCACAACACTGTATTTCAAGATGGATCTAGAGATGACTTTTTGAACTATGAAAACAAACCCATTTTTCCTCACCTTCTTATCTCAGGCATAGTAGATCATATGATCATCTGATTCAAAATGCCCCATGCCAATCCATCTCATGTCGTCAATACCTAGTATATTAATATTTATGCACTCCATTTCTTCTGTAACAATGTCAAACTTTCCTACATTCATGCTTCTCACATTCCTTATGAGCTTTATTTTAATTAATGGCATTTTAATCACTTTTTTATTCATAATCAAGGAAGTCATATATAAACTATTTGCTTATATATACTATATGGATTAATTTCTTCATATGGATTTCTATTTACTTAATGTTTAAAATATGGAGGAAGAAAAATTAAAGATGATATTATACTTAACTGACAGGGATAGCGAAACTATTAAGTGACTTTCAGTGAGAATATATAACAGCTTAAACAAATTAATAACTACATATATTTGTAACCATTGATTGTAATGAAATATTAAAAATGCAATACAACAATAAGAAAATATTACCTAAGAAATTCCAAGTAAAAAAAAAGTAACAGTGTTTTTCTCCCCTTTGTTTCATTTCATTTCCTTGCTTTAGGATCTCATGGATATTGAAGCATATTTTCAAAGAATTGGATATTCAGAGTCTAGGAGGAAATTAGATCTGCAGACACTAACTGACATCCTCTATCACCAGATCCAAGCCATTCCCTATGAGGATCTTAACCTGCATTGTGGAGAATCCATGGTGTTGGACTTAGAGACCATTTTTGATCAGCTTGTAAGGAAGAAGCGAGGTGGCTGGTGTCTCCAGCTCAATGGCCTCCTGCATTGGGCTCTGGCCACAATGGGATTTGAGACCACAATGTTGGGAGGTTATGTTTACAACTCTACAGCTGGCAGGTATAGCAAAGAGATGGTTCACCTCATATTGCAAGTGACCCTCAGTGGCAAGAATTACATGGTGGATGCTGGGTTTCCATGCTCCTACCAGATATGGCAGCCTCTGGAGCTAGTTTCTGGGAAGGATCAGCCTCAGGTACCTGGCATCTTCCGTTTGAGAGAGGAAGAAGGAATCTGGTACCTGGACCAAATCAAAAGAGAACCGTACATTCCAAATAAAGAATTTCTTAATTCTGACCTCCTGGAAAAGAACAAATATCAGAAACTGTACTCTTTTACACTTAAGCCTAGAACAATTGAAGACTTTGAGTTTGTGAATACCTATCTT
>NW_006399788.1:1231174-1236588 GCF_000299155.1 Elephantulus edwardii | reverse complement strand
CACAATTAACACATTTGGTACAAGCAGTCAGGAAATAATGAGACACATTGCAATGGGAAAATCTGCAGTTAGGGACCCTTTCAAATTATTGAGGAGCAGTGATGTCAGTTTCAGGACAAAGGTGCATCTGATTCAGGCCATATTTTTTCCAGTTATGAGCTAGCTATGCATCTGAGACCTGGACAATGAGTAAGGCTGATAGAAAAAGAATTGATGCCTTTGGGCTGTGGTGTTGTCTGTGGTGTTGGAGAAGAGCACTGAACATGGCATGGATGGCCAAGAAAATGAATAGATCTGTCTTGAAGAGGATGCAGCTGGAGTGCTTTTTGAAGGCAAGAATGATGAGGCTTCACCTCACATACTTTATACATATTGCTAGGAGAGGATATTCCTTGGAGAGAGACGTGATGTTGAGAAGGGTAGAGGATTGACAGAGAGGAAGACCCTTAATCAGGTGTATTGACAAGGTGACTGCTGCAATGGACTCTGTGTAAAGAAGTGTGAGGATGGTGCAGGACAGGACTTGTTTCAGATCTTTTGCTCATAGAGTTGCTAAGATATGTACTCGTCTCAATGGCACCTAACAACAACAACAGCAGCTTTGTATTATTACATAGATTATAATGCCTTTAATTCACCTGTGAAATTTCCAAATATGGGGTATAATAGATTAAATAAACTGAACAACTAATTCCTCCCATATTCAAAGCCAAAGATAGTTCAGAACCCAAAGCCTCAATTATGGAATGATTTCATTCCCTGCAGTGTCTTTCTAGAAAGATATGTTCTGTGATCTGTTCATTACTTTTGTGTTCTGGATAATTGGAAAGTAGTTTTCTCTAAAATCTACCCACCCAATTCACAGAAGGAAAACATAAAAGGCCAGTAGATATAAGGAAATGTCGTTCTGTGGCTTAGTGGTAAGGCGTTGCACTGCCAACCCGAAGGCATGAGGTTCAAATCTACCAGCTGCTCTGTAAAGAAAGATGGACAATCTCTTCCCATGTGACTTACTGTCTTTAAAAACCAGCTGGAGGTTTAAGTCTGAGTCAGGTTGGACAGAACAGATACATGGAAAATTGTTAAAATATCATAATCTTTGGAAGAATGCCAATTAAACAACAGTCATCTATTACCAAATACGCATAATGTGTTGAAGATGGCATATCACCTAACTGCATAGTGATTGTGAATGGAAATAGCAATTATTCTGCGCAGAGGGGCAGTCGCCTGTTAAGTACACAAACATATATCACCCAGCACACTTCATTGCTGCTGCTTACCTGCATACCTGAAAACCACCAGAGCTCCTTAGGTTCTTATGTTCCACTAAACAAGACATGTAAAACAATAGTCCTCACAAAGTAGGTTGTAGTAGCAGGGACTTGGAGGTAAAGTAATAGCTACAGATTAGTGTTCTTCATCAATGGACTCGATACATGATTTCTAGCCTTAGGTTGGGTCACTCAGTTGCTACTGGAGAAAAAAAAGTCACATTTACGTAGTTTATTTGAGAAACAACTAGGTAAGAGTGAAAAAAAGTAAGTCAAGATTGGACAAGAGGACACTAAAAACCAACAAGAGTTACATTATTGACAGGTTCTCCCACCTGTCTTGGTTTTTTGCACTGTGGTGGTTTGCATGGTTTTATTGATAGACATTATGCAGCCAGCATTTTAAATACCTGAACTTGCTAAGATAAACAGTTTTCAGCAGAGCTTCCTGATGAGACAGACTGGGAGTAAAGGGTAATTAAGAAAGTGCTGAAAATTAATCAGTGAAAATTCTATGTGTACTAACAGAATAGTCTCCAAAAGAGGGCAGAAAGTAGAACTTTTCCTGCCTGTTCCCACATTGGAAGGCATTTAAAATTACCTTTAGAAAAGTTACCTACTCAAAATAGAGTTGACTGCAAGGATGCCAGTAGATAATAAACCTTCTAGACCACCATTTGTCAATGTGGAATATTAAAAATGAGAATTGGCAGGAACAAACATCATTTTCTATTGCTATGGAGTGTCGGAACCAACTCACACCTGACCCTCTAGGTTGTTTTCAGAGGCAGTAAACTACGCAGGAGGAGACTGACCATACTTCTCCCTCGAAGCAGCTGGTGGGTTAAAACTATGTCACAGCAAACTGTGTGCCTTTGGGTAAGTATGACTCCTTGCCACTAATCGACCAGAGCTCTCAAGGAAAATTGGAAGAGATCAAAATTGAAATGGGATTCCTCAAGATCAGCAATATCCTAGGCATTGTTGTTGTTGTTGTTGTTGTTGTTGATTGTCATGACTCATAGTGACCCTATGAACAAAACACCTGAGGCCTTTCTATAACTACCATTCATTGTTTCCCAAGTTTATAGTTTCCAGCAGTATATGGTCTAGGAAATGGATGACACTCCTACTTCTAAACCTGTCTTAAACTGGGAACTTTACCAAACACTGTCCACCATGGGCAACACTTATGGCTGCATTCTCTTCCCCTCCTCCTGCGGGGTTTTAAGCCATTGTCTTTGAGCAGCCTTAAACCCTAGGCAAAGCCTCAAGGATCCCGCTCTTAGGGGGAAAGAGCAGTACACATCAAACACAACCCCGAAAAAGTATATGATCCCAAAAACTTCCTTTTACTTGCCCGTCCGGATCACCATGCACAAGCAATGAGAAGCCACAGGCTCCCAGAGTGGAGTCCAGTGACCCTATAGTGAACAGAAAATGATTGTCACTGAACATAATGAATCTGGGATCATATAATTTATTCCAGAAACACAAATTTAAAGGGAGTGATGTTCCCTTCATCATTTCAAATAATATGTTTATATTTATCCTAAAGTTAAAATGTGACAAGTTTTAAGTTACTATCCAAACAACCTTAAAGACCAACTGTAATGACTGTTATTCAAATTTCATAAACATGAACACCAAAGATTATGAAATTGAGGTTTCTACAACTTTTTTTTTTTAATTTTTTTTTGGTTTCTACAACTTATAGTAATCTGAGATTGACTAAACATGCAAGCAATATGCATTGTTAATTGCTGGTGATTGGAATACAAATGTTGTAGAAAAAGAGGTAAGAGATCTTGGTGGTAGACACAATGAATATGGCATGACAAAACTCTGTAAGATCAATAGCTTAGTCATTGAAAATATTTTCTGCCAACAACATAGCTGATAACCAAATATGTGAGTCTTGCTAATGTATTACATAGGAAACAAATCAACTGTATCTATGAATAAAGAGACAATGGAGGATCTCAGTATCATTAATAAAGGATGTCAGAAGTCTGAAGTACAACATACTTTAAATACTCGTGAGCAAGTTTCAAATTAATGTGAAGAAAATGAAAGCAAGTTCACAAGATCCAAACTGCAACCTTCAACATCTTCCACTTAAATTCACAAAGCACCTCAAAAATAGACTTGAATGATTGAGTACTTTGTACCTTATGGACAGACGACTTGAAGGAAAACATCCAGGAAAAATACATGAAAAAAGTTATCACTCATTAAAAGATAGAAAAGAAGAGCAGGTCCAAAGAAGAAATCTTGAAACTTGATCTTGGCAGAGCAGTTAAAGCAAACAGAAATTAGGAAGTAAAAGAGATGTACAGATTTTAACAGGCCATTCAAAAAGGAAGGTATTGAGGCTGACGGTGGGTCAGCTCCTTCACTCAGAAGCGCTGTCTGTGTGCTGAACAGTTATTTGACGGGGAAAACCTGGAGATTGTGGCCACAGTGGCAATTGTCCGGTCCTGGGCACGTGGAAACCAGAAGGGCTCTCATCATTGAGGTTTGAAGAAGTTTCCCAAGACAGCCAAGCCCTGCCTGTAGATGAAATGAGTTCCCACTGATGCTCTGGCAGAATCTGAAGGCCCCACTCTAGGATGGTTGTCTGTCAGCCTTTTTCTGTCTGAGAAGACCATTATTGGAGGATGAGTTTGGCTTCCCAGAATAGAGGCGCTATGGAGACCATGACGAAATTGAATCAAGACTACAAGGCAAAAGGTTTGTCTTCTCAGCATACTGACTGGCTTCAAGAGAAAACGAAGCCCAGATTACCGCAGGAGCAATGCCACAGATTTATTCCTGTTTCTCCTGCCTTCTGGCTTTCTCTTGTCACCAGTTCCTCAGTCAGTATGTGCTGCAGACCTTCCCAAGCTTATATGCAGAACATCACTGCCACCCTGGGGGATCCAGCCCAGGGCGCCAGAAGCCGTATGAGCAGCAGGATTCTAGTGAGAGCTTTTGGAGTGAAAGTCCAGAAATCAGCACAATGCTAGACTTAGAGCTGGACTCAGCCCAGAGATTTGGAGCAGTCACCTACAGCGTGGGTGACCGAGACTATGGATTGAAGCCGGACTTCACCACAGACCAGAGATTCCTCTTCCAGGAGAAGCCTAGCATTTGTAGTGAGTGTGGACAAGTGTTTAAATACAAATCAACTCTGATCAGACACCAGAGGATACACTCTGGGGAGAAACCATATGTGTGCAAGGACTGTGGGCGAGACTTTACTCAGAAGTCGCAGCTTCGCACACACCAGTGGACACACTCAGGAGAAAAGCCTTACATGTTTCTTAAGTGTGGGTAAGGCTTTACGCATAAGCCACATTTCATCAGACATCAGAGGATACTGCGGTGAAAAACCTTACTTGTGCAGGCAAGGCTACACCAGAAAGTCAATCCTCCTGCAGCAGCAGACACATTCAGGAGAGACGCTACTTGTGTGCAAGACTTGTGGGCGTGACTTTACCCAGAGGTCGAATCTCAGCACACACCAAAGCATATGCTCAGGTGAGAAACCTTTCCAGTGTCTGGAATGTGGGCGTGGCTTTACCCAGAGGTCAAATCTCATCACACATCAGAGGACGCACTTAAGTGATAAACCTTACGATTGCCCAAAATGTGGATATGGTTTTACTTAAAGTTCAGCTCTCTTCTGGTCACACTCTGGGGAGAAACCTTTCGTGTGCCCAGAATGTGGGCGTGTCTTTACCGAGAAGTCAGATCTCGTAACACACCAGAGGACACACACCCAGGAGAAGTCTTACGTGTGCGTGGGATGTGGTCTCGGCTTTACCCGAAGTCAAATCTCATCAAACACCAGAAGACCCACTCAGTGGAGAAGAGGATTTAAGGATAAGAACCCTCTTTGGACATCAGCAGCCTTGTTCCTTAGAAGCCTTGCTTTTGCCTTGAAGGCCTACACAGTGACACATTGTGGTGTTGTGGTTGGGAAACCGTTAATGAGATACGTCCAGAGGGATCTCTGGTGTTGAGGTTTGTGGGACGAGGCCTTTTTTCTAGGTTCACTTCCACAAGGCTTCAACCAATGGTGACGCACACTGGAGACCGGTTCCCACTAAAGACCAGAGGTAGAAAACGTAGCCAGGCACTGGAAACCACTCTGGT
>NW_006399788.1:1226979-1227824 GCF_000299155.1 Elephantulus edwardii | reverse complement strand
TTTTTAAAAACCACCTTAAGTGTTGGAAATAAAACCATGAAATGCTAAAAACAAAGGGGAAATAATAAATGTACATTAAATCTTGAAAACAAAAAAATGAACCCCAAAAAAGGACATATGGTATGAGACCACCCTAACCAAAAGCTCACAATAAGTTTAGACAATCATTGTAATAGGTTGTCAGGTAGCAGAAAGGAGGGAAAGGGGAGTAGAAAGAAATCGGTAGATAATAATTTAATTTTTTTTCCCTTCACCCAACTTACTGAGTGAAGAAAAAGGCATCATTTGGATGCATCATCAGATGTAGGTATTGTAATTCATGTTATGGAACAAAATGCATAAATACATGAAAACCTTATATGGTTTATAAATTTCACTTAAGCACAAGTAAAAAGGATAGTCCAGGCAGAATGAGAGAATATTTCATAATGACTATTGTGTCTGTCTGCAGAGAGAGAAGCAGTTAAATGTAAGGAAGCCTCATATATTGTTGGTGGGAGTAGAAAATGATACAACTACTCTAGGAAAGATGCCGACATTTCTATGTGGAACAGCCATATAACCCAGCATTTCTGCTCCCAGATAGATGCCCAAAAGAATCAGAGAGTCTACTAACATTAGTCATGTCCCTGTTTTAGTTATCTAGTGCTGATATAAAGGAAATCGGAAGGGAAAGGCCATATCTAGTCAGGATGAGTAGCACAGTGTCAATAAAGAAAGAAGATTCAGAAGAGATGCAAGATTGGTGAAAATTAGAATTGCAGGAAGTGAGGGAAAGTGCAATTATGTCGTTGTTGTTGTTGTTATGTGCTGTCAAGTCGCTTGCGACTCATAGCGACCCTATG
>NW_006399788.1:1224755-1226154 GCF_000299155.1 Elephantulus edwardii | reverse complement strand
TGAATACTAACTTAGGTGTTAAAAGTAAATGGTTACAAAGTATGGCTACTCAAAAAAAACAAAAATTCCAGAAGGTTTATTTTGTGCTTGGGTGAAAATTTCACATGGATCAAGAGGTAAATATTTAAGTAGAAGGATTATACATATTTTAACGGTAGAAAAGATATGACTAGGTTGTGTCCTTATTTAATCACTTATTTAATCTATATATGGAATAAATATGAATACAATGCAATATCAGGATTGCAGCAAAGCTCATTAACAACCTGTGATATTCAGCTAAGTCTTGATCATAGAAAACTGAAGATGACTTTAACCACTTATTGAAGGTCAGAGGCTACAACTTTCATTGTGGACTATGTCTGAACATGAAAAAGACAAATATTTTTACAAGTGAGTCAATAAGCAATGTCAGGAGAAATGAAGACAACAACGAAGTTGTCAAGGATTTTGTTTTACTTATATCAAAAAGTATTGTCCATAAAGCCTGCAGTTAAGAAATGAAATGACATTTTGCATTGAGTAAGTCTGTTGGAAAAGATGAACAAAGCAAACATGTCACTTTGATGACTAAAGCCGCACAGTCATGTTATTTTAAATTACATCATAAGCATAAGAAAGATAGACAAGAGAAGGTGTGGAAAAAATGGCAGGCAGATATATAATTCATACTCTCAAAAAAAAAAAAGAGTGAGAGACAGAAAGTAAGTGAAACAAATGTAGGTGACAATCCTGGAATCCAGCACTTCCCAGGAAAGGTAAAAGAAGTAAACCAAGTATCCAATAACCAATTAAAAGAAGACTAAATGAAATCCACAGACAAGTAGGCATATGGACTAGAGAATTTTCAATGGGTCATGCATAGTATCATCATTTTGAATCAGTGCAAAATGTTTCAGTCATTACTGGAAGCCAATTATGAGTTCTGTTTTTCAAGGACTGAACTGGTAGCCACAATAGTCCTGGCAACCAGCTGTGGTTTCATCGCTCCCTGTGACTGTACAACTTTCCAATGAGCTGAGGCACACAACCCCTATATCCTCCTGGCAGCAGTCAAAGCTGCCCCTACTGACTATACTATGATGTTTTTTCCATCTTTGTTTCTTTACTCTTAGTTCTTCCCTCTTCCCTATTTTTGTCCTTTCTTTTTCACTTCCTCAAGTTTGGTTACCTTTTCTTTGATTCTGCAGAGTATTTAAACTGTAGTTCTGTTTGGTAGTCAACTCTTATGACAGCACTGTGATACATTTTATTATTATTATTATTTTATTGTGTGTGTACCATCAAATTGGATCTGACTGGTACAGTAGGAGATTGCCCCGCCTTCTCTAGCAAAGCATCTGGTGGATTCGAACCGTGCACCTCTGGGATTGCAGTGCAGCTTCTTGCTCCCCGAGGT
>NW_006399788.1:1223055-1224074 GCF_000299155.1 Elephantulus edwardii | reverse complement strand
ATGTAAATTAAAACACATGCACACATAAAGCCACATGACATTTATCTTATACCATATATCTAGGCACAATGCAGGTAAGTACAAGTAATACGTTTGTGTGGAGAGTTAAGTGTAAATGGAATTAGGGAATGAAACAGAAAATTAAAAACAAAGGAGCAATTCGGGATTTAGTAACAAAAGCATGCTCAGAAGTGAAAATCTTTCATCTTCTTCTCTTCCTTGCTCTTGTTCATAGATCTGCCTTTCCCAGCCTTTCACATATCACACATGAAACTTTCTTCACTCATCCTGAGAAGCGTGTCAAAAACAAAGTCATATTATCACCTACAGCATGGTTTGGTTCTCATCATCTTTCCGTAGTTTTTGTTTTCAATAAACAGATTTGAATTAGATTTTATATGATTTCCTTGAGCAACAAGGCCTCAAAACTACATTTCCCAGAAATCCCTGGGCTTATTCTAGCCTGGACTTGAAGTAGGGCTGTATAGAAAACCAGCGAGCAGCTTCCCACTGTTCTCTTTATACTGCTGGTCTCACTCCCTCTCTGTCGCTGGTCTCACTGCAACCTGGTAAGTCAATTTCAGTGTTATTTGATTTGGGGGATTAATTTTATCTCAGATGTAACACCATGAGAAACATATCACAGCTCACCTGAATTTCAAGCTCTAGCATTTTTCTAAAAGTGTGACTGATATTTTGAATTCTAATTTATAATTTCTATGCACTGTAATGCTGAAAGAAAACTTGTCTTTGATTCATCTGTTTGGGTTAGAATCACAGACACACCATGAACTATAAGGATCAATTTCACCCTTAGTTAAATGGAACTAATATTCATGCTTACTTTTTTAAAAAAATTATTTTATGTTGGTTTATTTACAAAGCTTGTATACCTTGTTTTTTACATTGGTTCTTTCCCATTTCCTTTACCTACCCCTTCCTCCACCCATCAAATAATGCGACCCTATGATTAATGCCAACCTACCATCCTCACTCCTCTGCTTTAACACTTTACTTAC